>NC_137623.1:38913557-38916057 GCF_963280865.1 Gymnoscopelus braueri
TGAAGAAATCATCTCCTCCATCGAATCCCTCAAGAATGGGAAGGCTCCTAGACAGGACACTCTAAATGCAGAGCTGTTCAAGGCAGACCCAGAGCTGGCAAATAAAGCTCTAAAGCCACTCTTCACAGCCATATGGGAGGGAAAGAAGGTACCGGATGACTGGACAAAAGGCATAATTGTGAAGATCCCTAAGAAAGGTGCCCTTAGCAACTGCAAAAACTGGCGTGGCATCACCCTTTTGTCTATCCCCAGCAAAATCCTTGCCAAAAGTATCGTGCAAAGAATATCGGATGCGATAGACAAACAGCTTCGAGAGAAACAAGCAGGTTTACGAAAAGGTAGAGGATGTGTTGACCATATATTCACCCTCCGTAACATAATAGAGCAGTGTACAGAGTGGCAGAGACAAATTTATATCAACTTTGTGGATTTCGAGAAGGCTTTCGATAGTATTCACAGAGACAGCTTATCGAGAATACTACGGCATATGGGATTCCAAAACAACTTGTCCTTCTCATCAAGAGTTTCTATAACAACTTCACATGCCAAATTGGAAATAGTCAACACAGTTTCGCAGTCAAAACAGGGGTGAAGCAAGGTTGCGTTATGTCTGCATTGCTCTTCAACCTGGTCATAGACTGGGTGATGAGAAGAACCACCGAAGACAAACAAAGAGGAATCAGATGGACTCTCTTCTCGCAATTGGAAGATCTCGACTTTGCAGACGACGTGACTTTGTTATCTCACACACACCAGCAGTTGCAAGAGAAAACATGTCGTATGAACACCTTTGCAAAACAAGTAGGTCTGAAGATCAACCAGAAGAAGATAGAGCTGATGATGCTGAACCTCCCAAACCCCTCACCAATACAAATAGATGGAATAAACCTACCCACAACAGATCATTTCACATACCTAGGCAGTGTTGTCAGTCATGATGGAGGTGCAGACAGAGACATCACAAACAGACTCAGCAAGGCCAGAAACACCTTACAGAGGCTTAACAACGTCTGGAAGTCGACCCAGTACAGCACCAACACCAAGCTGAGACTGTACCAGAGTTGCGTCCTGTCTACCCTGCTATATGGTTCGAATGCTGGAGAACGACAGAAAATGATCTCCACAAACTGTCAACCTTCCACACCAAAAGCCTACGGAAAATACAGCGAATATTCTGGCCCAAAACCATCTCCAACCAACACCTTCTTAGCCTGTGTAAACAGGACAACATGGCTACCATCCTTATAAGAAGGCGGTGGAAATGGATTGGACATGTAATCCGTAGAGAGCAGGACAACATCACCCAAACTGCCCTTCACTGGACACCAGACGGTAAACGTAAGAGAGGCCGACCCAAGAACACCTGGTGTAGGACAGTGGAGGGAGAGCTGAAGAACCTGCATCACACCTGGGGTTCTATAAAGACGCTGGCCCAGAACAGGCAGGAGTGGAGATCCTTTGTTGCTGCCCTACATGCCAGCCGGCATAAAGGGCAGTAAGTAAGTAAGTATAGCCTACAGTATTATAAATTAATACTGCACGGACACTGGAGGTGCGTCTGAGCCTCCGCAGTGACATTAAGGCATCATCATAGCCTATTTTCATTATTACGTGACACTTTCGCTGAGATGGCCCGCTTGGCCGACACTGGCAAACACACTGAGGGACCATATAATTCAGCTCTAAATGCAACTGATAGCCTAGAAAATAAATAAAAAGCGGTGGAATCTGCATCATGTCTATATTATGCATACGCTACGAGCAATACATCGTTTGACATATTTTTGTTTTTTTATATATATGTGTTGACAAATGTTGGGCACATACTATATTATTTGAGGTTTGGCACTGTTGTAATAGATTTTGCGTGTAAAATTAAGCATTCTAATGACATACACAAGCTTTGCTCCCTGGTAAGACAGCCTCGGATCTGACTTGAAAACGGCGGACTTCACGCTCAAATAACCTACAATACAAAAAAACATTAATGAATCTGACTACTAGTGTAGTCGTAGATGCCGCTACGATCAAAATATGGTCGTAAATTGTAGCTAGCACATCTGCAGTGGTTGGAGGTGGTCGCTCATAATGTAATATCTCCCTTGGCCAAGTGGAGATTCCATCTTATATGAGCGGTAGCTGTTTGGTCATCCACGTAGGAGGCCCGGGTTCGAATCTCGGGTAGGAAATAAAATGTACAGCTTTAACTTTACTTGGTGAAAGGCTGCAGGTCTCACCTTGCTCCCTGGTGATGTCAGGCTTGTACCAGTACTTCCTAGTGTCCTGGAGAAACTTGACGTTCATCTTGATGTCTGGATATTTGTTATGGAGGAAGATGAGATCAGAAGAGTGATTGCCATACATTCAGTTTAGTTTTAATTAGTTTTTAAGCGGATACGTATTTTAATATGATAATATCAAATATTATGGGTTATTTTCCAGGGGTGAGATTATAAAAGGTGTAATAAAAAGTCAACAAAACATCATAAAATATAATGCA
>NC_137623.1:38921057-38923557 GCF_963280865.1 Gymnoscopelus braueri
GGGCTTGTTTCTAGTGTAGTTGCTTATTTGGGCAATTTTTTGATTATTTTAACCGCTGGTTCTCAAATATTTTCATGTCATGGACCCCCAAATTAATATGTAGGCTAATTTGTCCCTATAACCCCCATTTGAAAATGTTTTGTGCCAGCTGGAGCCCCTGTACCAGATTTGTGTGGATTTTTTTGACACACACACACACACACACACACACACACACACACACACACACACACACACACACACACACACACACACAGTCACTCATTAAAGAGACAAAGGACACCGGGTTTACACATGGTTTACATTAAGTGTCGATACATGCACGACGCATGTACGCACGCACAGTCTCACATGATGGAGGTGCAGACAGAGACATCACAAACAGACTCAGCAAGGCCAGAAACACCTTACAGAGGCTTAACAACGTCTGGAAGTCGGCCCAGTACAGCACCAACACCAAGCTGCGTCCTGTCTACCCTGCTATATGGTTCCGAATGCTGGAGAACGACAGAAAATGATCTCCACAAACTGTCAACCTTCCACACCAAAAGCCTACGGAAAATACAGCGAATATTCTGGCCCAAAACCATCTCCAACCAACACCTTCTTAGCCTGTGTAAACAGGACAACATGGCTACCATCCTTATAAGAAGGCGGTGGAAATGGATTGGACATGTAATCCGTAGAGAGCAGGACAACATCACCCAAACTGCCCTTCACTGGACACCAGACGGTAAACGTAAGAGAGGCCGACCCAAGAACACCTGGTGTAGGACAGTGGAGGGAGAGCTGAAGAACCTGCATCACACCTGGGGTTTTATAAAGACGCTGGCCCAGAACAGACAGGAGTGGAGATCCTTTGTTGCTGCCCTACATGCCAGCCGGCATAAAGGGCAGTAAGTAAGTAAGTATGTGATCAATATACAGTAGCCTACAGTATTATAAATTAATACTGCGCGGACACTGGAGGTGCGTCTGAGCCTCCGCAGTGACATTAAGGCATCATCATAGCCTATTTTCATTATTACGTGACATTTTCGCTGAGATGGCCCGCTTGGCCGACACTGGCAAACACACTGAGGGACCAAATAATTCAGCTCTAAATGCAACTGATAGCCTAGAAAATAAATAAAAAGCGGTGGAATCTGCATCATGTCTATATTATGCATAGGCTACGAGCAATACATCGTTTGACATATTTTTTGTTTTTTATATATATGTGTTGACAAATGTTGGGCACATACTATATTATTTGAGGTTTGGCACTGTTGTAATTGATTTTGCATGGAAAATTAAGCATTCTAATGACATACGCAAGCTTTGCTCCCTGGTAAGACAGCCTCGGATCTGACTTGAAAACGGGCGGACCTCACGCTCAAATCACCTACAAAAAAACATTAATGAATCTGACTACTAGTGTAGTCGTAAATGCCGCTACGATCAAAATATGGTCGTAAATTGTAGCTAGCACATCTGCAGTGGCTGGAGGTGGTCGCTCATAATGTAATCTCCAATTATGATGGCCAAGTGGAGATTCCATCTTATATGAGCGGTAGCTGTTTGGTCATCCACGTAGGAGGCCCGGGTTCGAATCTCGGGTAGGAAATAAAATGTACAGCTTTAACTTTACTTGGTGAAAGGCTGCAGGTCTCACCTTGCTCCCTGGTGATGTCAGGCTTGTACCAGTACTTCCTAGTGTCCTGGACAAACTTGACGTTCATCTTGATGTCTGGATAGCCATTTGTTATGGAGGAAGATGAGATCAGAAGAGACGAGATTTATGATTGCCATACATTCAGTTTAGTTTTAATTCGTTTTTAATCGGATATACATATTTTAATATAATAATATCAAATATTATGGGTTATTTTCCAGGGTTAAGATTATAAAAGGTGTAATAAAAAGTCATAAACATCATAAAATATAATGCACATTCACAGTTAAAACTGGCAAAGAAAAAACTAATTGGTACATTTCATATCCACCCACAATACAAGGCATACTGTACACAGACAAAAACTAAATCTGAGGACATTTTCTCTATGAATTTAGTTTGTTTTTGTTTGTCTGTTAGTTAAACCTCATTAGTATTTTTATTTCAGTAACTGAAATGCCACCCCTCCACATCTAGCTTTGGATATTTGATCTAGTTTCAGTTAGCTGTAATAACCTTGGAGCCTCACCATATATGTACCTAGCAAATTTCGTAGGTATTTGATACTGGGAACCGGAGTTATGGCTGTTTAAAGCCCAGCCAATAGAAACACAGAGGGGGCGGGGCTTAAGCAATTTCAGCCTGTCCCTATTGACCGTCCAAGTGTACCTAGGAAGTTTTGTTGGTATTCGATGCTGGGAACCGGAGTTATGGCTGTTTAAGCCCAGCCAATAGGAAGACAGAGGGGGCGGGGCTTCAGCAATTACAGCTAGTCCCTATTGGTGGTCTAAGTCCACATACCACATTTGTACTCTAGCTTGCTGCGAACTCGAGTTATGGTTGTTT
>NC_137623.1:38928557-39218557 GCF_963280865.1 Gymnoscopelus braueri
TAGGGTGTGTCTTTTTACATGTGCATACCTTGGACTTTCTCATCAACAGAGAATACCTGATCACCTTAATGGAATCCACTAGCTACCGTACCTTGCCAAACCAAACGGTTCAGCTGGTAGAACTTGATCTCCTTCTGTCCTCAAATAACACTGTCTTTTGAAAAGCCAGCAATCTCTATATTAGCCATATGATGTGTAAAACGCACCCACTCACATTTGCAGTTAAGTGGCCCTTTTGAGGTTGAAGCACTGTCTGTACTGATGAGACTCAATTATTATTATCCAAAATAATGAGGATTTAATTTGTTGGTCGTTAAGTGGCTCAGTAGTTAATGCAGACATACTATCGTTTTAAAATGTGTAGTACATTGGAATAGAACCTATGACACATTAGGAGTCCATCAGTATACATTTAGGGCTAGGCCAGTGTGTTTTTGGTAAGATGATTATTTTGCATGTCCGTGGCAAAAATGTAATATTAATGAAAATGACCATCACAAGCTGCCATGGTGATGACCCCTGTGCATAATACACACCCACTTTGCGAATGAAGCACTGTCTGTAGGCCTACTGATGAGACTTCTTTAATGTCTCTCAATTTTATCTCCTTTTTTTTGTTTGTTTGTTTGTTACTCACTTTTGATCAGTATTCTATACCGAGAGAGAGAAGGATGGAGAGAAAGAGAGAGGCAGAGAGACGAGACGAAACTTTTCTCTCTATCACAACTAAGGAGGAATGTGTGTGTGTGTGTGTGTGTGTGTGTGTGTGTGTGTGTGTGTGTGTGTGTGTGTGTGTGTGTGTGTGTGTGTGTGTGTGTGTGTGTGTGTCTCTCGATATATTATGACCCGTGTCGGGCTTTGGGCCCATTCAATTTAGGATCGCGCTGGGATGTAACATTACAGCAGACACGGTATTTTAATGACGTCACACGCGCACGTGCACACCGCGCTCATTTTATTTTACCTTAAATTAGGAAACATGTTTGTATAGGAAATGTTTTTTAGCTTTAGTTTTAGTCTTTTTAAACTAATACAAATTCAAGGAATGCCATGAATTATAGAGCTGAAACTAAAAGTTTGCTTTGAACGAGTATCTTTCTCTTCTTTGACGGTGGCTGAGGCATTGCTGCGTGCAGATAGGATACTGGCAGCAGCAGCTCCTGAAGTCAACATGCTGTGTTGTTACCGACCAATGAATTCTTGTTTTGTTCTGCACGGTATCTTCAATAATTGTGGTTTCCATTCAGGTGAACAGGTTTCTATGTTGATGAGAAAGTCTAAGGTATGCCCTCACAAACCAGTACATGATGAGTGATTAATGAAGGGCATGACAGGACTTTTATTGAATGCAGTGCCACAATAGTTGTATGTGAAGGCGCCTAACTTAATTTGATCAGAGGTGAGCACTGAGTCTGGTCACAGCTTCTGTGGTTAAAGCATTTGGAACAGAGCAAATTCAACTTTACTAAATGTGGAAATCAACAAACTCCTGGAAAACATCCAACACATTTCTAGAACACAATCTAGGGGACCACAGTGTAAACTAGAAAAGGTGCTCCTCGGAGCACAGGTCTCCGCCAGGTCAGGTAGTTATTGTGGGCCAGCAACGTTCAGAATTCGCCAATCAGGGTTGAATATGACAAATTGGACAGATCCGTGTTGATCACTTGACTATAGAGATAATAATGTGTACTAATTTGCGTGATGTTTGGACACAATTTGAAGGAGTAATATAAAAAATGTTTTTAGCAAAAATCGGCCTCCTGGGTGGGGCTATAATAGGGTAAAGTTAAAACCGTGGCATTTGTTCCGCAATGTAGTGCAAGTGTGCGTGCAAAGTTTCACCGCAATCGGATGCTGCGTTCATGATTTGCTGCATTTTGTTCAAAACGGGCCACTCCTGCAAACTTTGGAAGTCAATCTTTGCCAATTAGGATGGAATATGAAAAATCTGTAAGACCCGTTTCGTTTAAAGACTATACTGTGTACCGATTTACAGTTAAAAAACTATAATCAACAATAATATACAGGTTTTAACCGGTTAGAACTACACCTTCTTCCTGTCATCATCAGTCATCAAATCAGTTGACGGCCATGTTGTATACTTGACGGTGTTCACTTAATTTAGTTTTGAAGTTCATCAGTCAAATGTGTTTTTTTTAGGTGGATTCTCCGACAAACATTGTTCTATCCATTCCACAGTTAAACCTTTAAATGTTGTTCATTTCACCATGTTTACCTACACTACACTTTATAGACCAATATTGAAGAAAATGCTCACCAATGTGATGGGAAAAAAATAAGTGATTATAAAAACATTTCTCAAAATAATGATTTGGTAATGCTAGTATAAACCTTACCTTGGTTCTGTGACAGAAGGCGCTGACTGGACCTGATTACAGCTGCATGAGGCGGTGCTTCTGGAATGTCTTGTATAATTCTAAGAGCGTGAAAATAATGATACAGGTCAACAATGAAAAAATAATAATAATAATATATATATATATATATATATATATATATATATATATATATATGTATGTATGTATGTATGTATGTATGTATGTATATATATATATATATATATATATATATATATATATATATATATATATATATATATATATATATATATATATATATATATATATATATATGAAAACATAATACACTATGACACATAATATGTTATTACCTAGTCGTTCTCTCCCTCTACCCTTTCCTCTCTTGAATGGCTACTATCTGCTGGTGTTTCTGTGCTGTCTTACATTTCAAAAGGGAGAAAAGAAAGATACAGCTCAACAATACAGACATGAGAAACAATCTGTCCCTCTCTCTCTCTCTCTCTCTCTCTCTCTCTGCCTATGGATAATCAAACTGGTTACACTGCATTTCAATGCCTTTCCTTATCTAATGACTCATCATGTACGTATCTGTTTGGACCTTTTTGTTGTTTTATTGTGAAGATGTTCTATTGTGACTACCTAGAGCCTGGATTCACACATCCAGTTTCAGATACATAATAATTTCACTTACAATTTGAACAATTTGAAGTGAACAATTTACACTAAACTGACCACAGAGGTCACTGTGTGTGTGTGTGTGTGTGTGTGTGTGTGTGTGTGTGTGTGTGTGTGTGTGTGTGTGTGTGTGTGTGTGTGTGTGTGTGTGTGTGTGTGTGTGTGTGTGTCAGGGATCATCGCCATGCCAGCTTGTGATGGACATTTTCATCAATATTTTATTTTTGCCACAGACATACAAAATAAGTGATTCATATATATATATATTTTTTTTTACCAGAAATACTTTTTCTTTTAATATGACCAGAAATACATAATGAGCTCCCAATGTGCTACACATTTTACAATGATAGTATATCTGCATTAACCACTGAGCCACAAAGAAATATAAGTCATTGTTTTAAAAGCCAATCTACAAGCTCACAACACATTACATCATGACATGTTGAGAGATTGTAGATCTGGTATTTTCAAAACATTTCAGAAATGTTTCTAATTATGTATTTATTTACTTGGCCTATAATGACATGCCCAAAATGGGGATGCCAGGGTTAAAGAGGTTACTTATTCTGAAGAAAACCTTAAGACTGCCAGGTGGCTAAAGGCGGTTACACACCGGCGAATATACGAATATACGCAAAATTCGGACTCGTTCCGAATAATTAAAAGACGCTTTTTTCGCTCCGCGAAACTGGTGTGGAAGCTTGCATTGACTTTATAAGGTTTTAAAAAAAAACGTATTATTCGCATGAAAAAAATCGCCCCGGTGTGTAAGGACCTTAAGGCAGGCATTAAATGTGGCATGATGGAAGTCTATTCCGTATTTGGGATTTCAATAATTTGGTCATATCAGTACAGTTAGTGCTTACATCGCACTTTACATGAGCAAAGGGCCATTTGGGTGCAGAAGTGAGTGGGTGTCATGGTTATATAGAGATTGCTGGCTTTTCAGAGGACAGTGTTACGTGAGGTCAGGAGATCAAGTTCTACCTTATCAATCCAAAACTATTTTTTGGATTGGTATGGTAGCTTCGATAGTTGTGGTTTCTTTCCATTACTGTGACATCTTGATGAGACATCTTCTATCATGATGTCTTTGCGTAACTGTGATGTAAGATAATGTGGAACAATGGAAAAAAGAAAAGTCAAAAACATCATACACCTGTATGTACATGATGAGTGATTAGATAATGATAAAGGGCATGATAGGATTTAAAGGAATGCAGTGTCACAACTACTTTCATGCAAGGGCTCCAAACTTTAATCAGAGGTGAGCAAATGTATGAGCTGGAGGTCTGATGGTGATTGAGGACCCCAGGCTGTGCTTTCCACTGATTATGAGTGTTATTACAGTTATATATTGTTATTTTTGGACACTTTGAAACACTTTCTCTCAACGGTGAAAATCTTTTTCAACAAGCTTTACTTGTCCAGTTCTGCCCTCCTTTGCTTTTGTAGCAAATGGGTCCTTCTGAACAGATCTGTTTTTGATCTTTTCCTACAGTTTAATTGTCTGACCACACCATTATGAATCCATTGTCTTAAAAAAATAAAAGGATTCCCCAACAAAGGATTAAGCACACATTTAGTGATTTTCAGGGTATTAAGGTAGCCATCATCAAACATTACTTCTAGCTGTCTTGTCCTCACCTGATGCAATCATGTGCAGTACCATGTACAATACCACAAATCTCCTGCAACATATTAATGAGCATGTCATCCCGACACTTTATGAGTCACCAAAAGTATTCAAAC
The DNA here is from genome assembly GCF_963280865.1 of Gymnoscopelus braueri. Taxonomy (NCBI): domain Eukaryota; kingdom Metazoa; phylum Chordata; class Actinopteri; order Myctophiformes; family Myctophidae; genus Gymnoscopelus; species Gymnoscopelus braueri. The sequence continues at coordinate 38,933,333 of NC_137623.1, forward strand.
CAATTTGAATTCAGAGATTAGATTGTGAATATTTAGTATGTCTTTACATTACTGTATCATGAAAAATATATATAGACCATATTTGTTTTGTTTTTTCAAAAGAAAATGGCCACGGATATAGACAAGTCTTGCCATGGACACGTTTGTCCGTGTACGGACATGTTGATGACCCCTGATAACATAGCTTCAAAGTCCTTAAGTAGTATGTCATCACAATGCAACCAAAAGAATGCTAGAGAAAAATGAAATACTTATCTGAGAAGATTAAGAAACATGAGGCCACACCCTTCTAGGGTTTGAAGTACATTGGATTTCTAAATCAGTTTGATTCTGTTGACAAGTAGTTGTAGTAGTAGTAGTTTCTCCAGGGGTTGATTTGAACATTTGAAAAAGTGCTCCTCAGAGCACAGGTCAGGTAGGTTAGTGTGGCCTCCTGGTACGTGGCACTGTAATAGGCCAAAAATAGGTAAAATCTGAATCAGCCTGTTATAGCGCCACCATGAGGCTGATTTAAAAAAAATCAAATGGCATTTCTTCCTCGGCCTAGTGAGAATGTGCGTGCAAAATGTCATGGAACTTACACGTTCAGGATTTTAGGTATTTTGTTCAAAACGGCCAAAAAAGCCAATCTTAGCCAATCAGGATGGAATATGAAAATCAGGCAGATCCGTCTCAATGACTATAGAGATACTTTGTGTGTACCAATTTGCGTGATGTTTGGAAAAAAAATCTGTAGGAGTAATATCAAAACAATTGTTTTGCAAAAGTCTGCCTCCTGGTGGCGCTATAACAGGCCGATCTGAAAAAGGTGGAGAAGAGGGTCTGCCCTGGCGCCCAGGGAGTGTGTGTGCACAGTTTCTTTTTTTTTAAGAAATCGCAGGGTACAGCAAATACTTGCCCCACAGCATTCTACAATCTTCCCATTCCTTAGTCCCTCTAGTAGAGCGGATAGTAGGAACAATCGTTCACTTTGTGATACAAGCGTGAAAATTGGCATGAACATTCCTTTAGGTCAACTCTTTGACTTTTTTAATCGAGCCACTCAAAAATCCAAGATGGCGGCCATTTTTCAAGATGGCCGATACCTTAGTGGGCAGTTAAGTGATATGATGGTTTATTTGGTGATACAAGCATGAAAATTGGCATGAGCAGTCTCTGTGGGTCACTTGACAATAGGCCACCCACAGCTACTTGAAATTTCAAGATGGCGGCCATTTTTCAAGATGGCCAACACTTTAGTGGAGCAATTAAGTTATATAATGGTTCATTTGGTGATACAAGCATGAAAATTGGCATGAGCAGTCTCTGTGGGTCACTTGACAATAAGCCACCGACAGCTACTTGAAATGTCAAGATGGCGGCCATTTTTCAAGATGGCCACCACCTTAGTGGACTAGTTAAGCTTAAGAAATCATTTAGTTGGTGATACAAGCATGAAAATTGCCATGAGCCGTCTCAAAAGGTCATTTGACAAGAAACCGCCCACAGCCACTTGAAATTTCAAGATGTCAATCTTTAAATGATACCTTTTCTCATAGAAATGTATTGGGTTCCTCAAAAAGCTCTGTCAAGAGAGGTTGTTTGACTGTGTTTTGTCTGACTCCTCGCCCACGACCTGTCCAGTTTGGTAAGACCTGTCAGGAGTTGCCTCCCACCGGCATAGCTCTCAGGGTTCACTGAGGTAGGCCTAAACAAGCTCCCTTACCACGACAAGGTAACAGTCACAAGGGAGGATATATATATATATATATATATATATATATATATATTGTTTTTTTTAAACTAACAGCCATTACATGTGTCAAATAAATACTAAGGGGTGGGGATACAAAAAATAAGATGAATAAATTAGCACAGTTGTGGTGCTGATAAGCACAGTTGTGGTGCTGAACGGACAGTGCTCCAAAATTATGAGTAATGGCTAATACTGAATGGCAATAGCCACGGAACCATGACAAACGATACTAAGGAACTAAACTGAAAATGTGCTTCACTGTTAGATATGGCAGTGGAAGGCAGTGGAAGCAATGTTACAAAGTAACAACTGAAAATTACACAGTAATAGACTAGATAAAAAGTAAAACATGATGCGTCGATGTGACGAGGGGAAGCCGAGCCATAGGCCTCCACTTGAAAACACAGAGGACAACAGGGAATAACTCTGGCAAAATAAACATGCAAATAGGTTCTAGCAGGGGCAACTACATAGGCATGTGAAACTGAGTCCATATCTGAAGCAGTTACACCTTCCAGTACATGCCTTGGAGCACCCACATTTGGTCAACTCCCAACAACTCTCCGCAATAGGTGGAAGTGGAGTCCAGAAGACTTTCCACTTCTCGTCCTGTTCCACCCATCCCCAGTCAGATGGGCTCGGCATTTGTGGATGTCGCTTCAATGCCTGTCCCCACACGTATCCAGCCTCATAAGAAGCATGTTTGGCATGCTCTTTGAGTGCTGCTTGAGTTGGTGGGATCAAGTCATATTGTCTTTGCTTTCTGGCAAAGAGATCAAGCCTGGCCTCGTTCACAGTTGTGACATCGCTGGACCGGTCATACATTAGATCTTCTTGGCCTCTTGACATGGATATCTTTGGTATCTTCAGTGTCTTCAGCAGATGTAGATGCTCTCTTTTGGGCCCTTTCCAGCTCTGTGTTGTTGAACCTAAGTTTACAGCTTGAATTATATTTTGCTCTGTTTCTTGTCGATGTGCTTTCTATGCCATCACCTTCATCTAGTCGGGTTGGACTAAGTAAGATAGGCAGAGCATTGATCTTATGAAATAATGGAACATTTCTTGCAATGGTATCATAACCAGTACGATCGTGCTCTCTGTTGAATAAACTCGGCTGAATGAGTTTTTCCTTGGTGACCTGCTGACAAATTAAACATCTGTCCCAGTTAGTTTTCACAACTGTTATGATGGCTTCTGCCATGTCTGCAGCATAGGCAGAGGCCGAGGGTTTATCCTTTTACCACCTTTTACCAAGCACTTTGATGTATGGGATACAAGTAAGTTCGTGCCTTAACCCTACACTTAGTTCGATCGTTCATCCAATGCCATTTAAATCCTGAGCGATCTGTACACCATCCGGTTAACTAAAACCCCATTAACCTTGGCTCGGCTCTCCCGTGCTGGCACAACCTGTCAATTCAGGTGCGGCTATCTAACTGTTTTGGGGTAAATTAGACAGCATTTGGGATACCAACTTTCAATTAGCTGACATTGAACCCCACTCTGAGTTTAACAGCAGTGATATATCACCAGTGTGCCCTGGTAGTGCAGATATTCACTCTTATCTAATCTATCTATGATCAACAAATCAACACAACTATATTGTGATGTGTTAAAAGTTGTTCTTTAGCATAATAATAATAATCGTATAATCGTCCTTAATGAAAAAAAAACATACATTTCTATGAGAAAATGTATCTTTTGAGGATCCAGGGGGCGGCCATCTTGAAAATAGAAATGTAAAGTGGCTGGGAGTGTTTTCTTGTCAAGCAACCCTTAGAGACTGCTCATGCCAAATTTAATGCTTGTATCACCAAATAAACCATTATATAACTTAATTGCTCCACTAAAGTGTTGGCCATCTTGAAAAATGGCCGCCATCTTGAAATTTCAAGTAGCTGTGGGTGGCCTATTGTCAAGTGACCCACAGAGACTGCTCATGCCAATGTTCATGCTTGTATCACCAAATAAACCATTATATAACTTAATTGCTCCACTAAAGTGTTGGCCATCTTGAAAAATGGCCGCCATCTTGAAATTTCAAGTAGCTGTGGGTGGCCTATTGTCAAGTGACCCACAGAGACTGCTCATGCCAATTTTCATGCTTGTATCACCAAATAAACCATCATATCACTTAACTGCCCACTAAGATGTCGGCCATCTTGAAAAATGGCCGCCATCTTTGATTTTCAAGTGGCTCGATTAAAAAAATCGATAAATGACCTCTAAAGATGATCTGTACCAAGTTTCACGCTTGTATCACCAAGTGAACGATTCTCCCAAAATATTGCTTTTAGCCGCTGCACTACTCCCCCCCCCACCCCACTGACAAACAAAACGAAATAAAAACAAAACAGTAATAATAAAGAAAAATAAAGAAACAATAATAACAATAATAATAACAACAACAACAACAACAACAACAACAACCTTCAGCATGTAGACAGCACTCATCATATACATCTTTTTTTTCCTTCTTTTTTCCCCCCAAAAAAGCAGAACCACATTAACCACATCAATCAACAGTCTCACTGCTTAGTAGGGAAATCAGTGGATTCCATAGGTCTTGGAACATTTGTTCCCGGCCCTGTTTTTCTAGTGGGAGAAGTTCCACACAACATTTTATTACATAAACTCTCACTTTATGGCTTAAATGGGATAGCCTTGTCTTGGTTTCAGAGCTACTTATCAGCAAGACATCAATTTGTAATGTGGAATAACGTCTCTTCTGATTGCAAGTTGATTTCCTGTGGAGTCCCCCAAGGATCAATACTTGGACCCCTATTGTTCCTCATTTATATAAATGATTTATATTTAACTTCTCCAAATATGTTTTTTATTCTATTTGCGGATGACTCCAATATTTTTTTATCCGGTAAAGATGAACAGAAATTAATAGTGGAAATGAACCAAGAGTTAAGAAAGGTAGACACCTGGTTCAAGGCTAACAAATTATCCTTGAATGTAAAGAAAAGTGCATACATGATGTTTATGCCTCATAATCATCCAGTAATAAGCACTCTTCCCAATATACAAATAGATAATAATATCCTAGATAGTTACTGTTACCAAATTTCTTGGAGTAATTATAGATGAAAAACTCACCTGGAAAAATCATATAGCACTCATTTCTAATAAAATAGGTAAGAATATTGGAGTCATCAGAAGAATACGCCACCTTGTGGCAAGAAAAATCCTACTTAATTTATATTATACTATGATTTATCCATACATTTCATACTGCAATATGGTTTGGGCAAGCAATTTCAAAACCAATCTCAATTGTATTTTTCTGCTTCAAAAACGTTTTATCAAAATGATTACTTTCTCTAACAAATTCACCAGTTCCACTCCTTTGTTTCAGTCTCTTAGAATTCTTCCCATCTTTGATTTAAATAACCTTCAAATATGCATTTTCTTGTTTCAATCTATTCACAAATTACTCCCAATCTGTTTTCAAAATAGATTTCAGGTTAATAATGAAATTCATAGCCATAACATAGGTCAGCTGGTGATCTTCATTCCACTTTTCAGGGGGTCGGCCTACCACAGGAGGCTTTGTCGGTCGGTCGGTCGGTCGGTCGGTCTGTCCCTCTTTTCCCACCCAGCCATTCAGATATCAACCACTAGGGGTCTGGTTTCAGAACATCAACTGCCCAATTTTCCATAACATTTAGAGGACCCCACTTTTGGAATTGCTTGCCACCTCATATTAGAGACTGTACTAGCCTCAGCTCTTTCAAGAGACAAACACTGCAGCTATTATTATCCAACTTAAGTAGCACATCTTAACCACTCTGCTGTAGGGTGTGTATGTATGTGTGTTCATATAATATACAGGTACGTGTATTTATAAATATGATATATATGTATAGTCATATTCCCATTTATTAAGGATATTTTGATATTTCTATATTTTTTTTTTATTTTTTTTATTATTGTTGTTTTAGATATATTCTAGTATATATCTATATATTCTAAGCTTTGAAGACTTTTAGGAAGACCACTCGACAAGCCCAGCTGGGTTTTTTTGGCCTCTCCGGCACATCATGTTTTGATTATGATATTTTCTTTTCATATAAATGTTTTGTTTTTCCATTTTTGCTTTGTTTTTATCAAATGTCATTTTTTAATGTGCAAATAACTAAACTAAACTAAACTAAGTTCTGATCCTGAAACATCTTAAAAGTGGGTGAAGCTTCATTTTTCCATAATAGAAGAGTACATTTCTTGGCAAAGTATGTTATAATAATTAACAATCTGTATTTTTTGGGATCCATCTGTATATTAGGCAATTCATTTAGTAAGTAGACACATGGGGACAAGTCAAATTCGGTTTCTAATGCAGATTTTGTGAATGAGTGAACACCATTCCAGAATCTTTTTAGTTTTTCACATTGCCAAAACATGTGTAAAAATGTTCCTTCGCTGGTTTTACATCTAGGACAGTTTAATGAATTGTCTCCAGACAATTTATGCATTTTTATTGGAGTTAGATACAATTTATGAATGAATTTATAATTGGCTTCTTTGATTTTGTTACTTGTAAATGGGAAATGTATTCTATCACAAATATTTAGCCAGGTGTTTTCCTCAAATTTCATTGTTAAATCTGTCTCCCAAATCCTCAACAAAGGCAAAAAATATGAGTTATTTGGAAAATATGTCATACAATTCACTAATTTTACCTTTAATTGTGGTCGATAACATGAATGTTTCTTCTATTTCATATAATTCTAGTCTTAATTTATTTTCTCTTTTAAGTGAATGTATAATATTTCGCATTTGTAAGTATTCAAGAAATTAGTATTTGGGATGCCATATTCTGTTCTTAAGTCTATAAATGATTTTAACATATTTGTATGAAACAGATCTTTGAATAGACTTATCCCCAACTGGGCCCACCTCTGTATATTAATTGAGGTTAGATGTTTATCTAGATCAGGTTTACTCGCTTTTTAAATGATCCATATGAAATGATTAGTCCTCTCCAAGTGGCTTTTGCCGCCTCCCAGATATAATGTTAGGGTCTATGAGGGGGTCATTATTTTCCCCTATGTAGTTTGTAATCCATGTTCGCATTTTTAATTTAAATTCTTCATCTTGGAGTAATGAATTATCAAATTTCCATTGTTTGGAGAATGATTTGTTCCTATTAAACTGAATAGTCAAGCATATTCTAGCATGATCCGATAAAATAATTTGACTAATCTTTATCATGTGTATATGTTTTGAATAAACAAAGGCATAATCTATTCTACTGTACGAGTTATGCACATTTGAGAAGAAGCTGTAGTCTTTAATACCTTGATGTAATTCACGCCAGACATCAATTAGGCCACTTTCTGCACATAGCCCCTGAAGAACCTTTGAGGAATTGGACCTATAGTTAGTCTGATTAGATTTATCCAAGGCTGTCATTGTCAGGTTAAAATCTCCTGCCATCACTCCAAAGCCTTTACAGTTTTCATTGAAAAGCAGCACCATGTCAGACATGAATGTGGGTTCGTCTGCATTGGGAGCATAGATGTTCAGAAAAGTAATGGATGTTCCCCAAATGCAGCCTGAAACCAAGACAATCGTCCATTTGGATCTGTAATTAGTTTTTCTAGTGTAAATGGTATTGTTTTGTTAATCAAGATAGTTGTTCCTCTGCTATGACTTTTATATGATGAGAAATAGACCTGACCCACCCAGTCCCTTTTTAACTTAACGTGTTCAGTATCTGACAAATATGTTTCTTGTAAAAAAGCTACATCTACTTTATTTCTTTTAAGAAGAGATAAAAAAAGAATCCTTTTAATAGGACTTCCCAAGCCTTTAATGTTCCACGAATTTATTATTATGTCTGACATGGTAGTTGGTGTGGTCTACAAAAAATATCTGTGACTGTGTACATTTGCCTAAAAACTGTTGTCGTTGCTTTCATTAATAAACACAGTTTCACTGCAATCAACGGTGCCGGAGATTAGCTGCTCACAGACAGACGGACACGCGGACGGACACACGGACGGACAGACAGGGTGCAAAACTCTGTTTATACGCTGAAGAAGGCCTCTGGGCCGAAACGTCCGGTTTTGACGCTGTATGCTGGGGAGCTATGACTTAATAAATAAAGAGCCTAAATGGACTTAAGTGAGTGCTGGCATTCCTTTCTATGAGGGTGCAAAACTCTGCCACGCCTTCGGCCTGGCGGAGAAAATAGTTTGGGTTATTGTTGTATGTTGTATTGAATCAATCCCTGAAGAAGACCTTTCCAGGTCGAAACGTAGGTATTAATTTAATAAAGTATCCTGCATCGTGGCTACGAGTGTGCAGCCTTTTCTTTACTTTTAGACGTATTTACCAAGGTCAGCAGCACCTCATCAATACTGGTGTAGGCTACGTGTGCCCTTCTCCTGTTTGTTTGAGTCCATGATGTGTTTTATCAGTGACCTATGGGAGTGGTGCATATCATAAGATATGATACTGTATACATTTATAGACTAATTTAAAAGTTGATACGACATTGATGTGGATTGTTTTATGTAATTCATCTTTTCATTTTAACCTCGTACAGAGTACACCAGAGTGATATACAGTACAGCTGTAAAAAAGAAAAAAGATCAACAGATTTGTAACAGAAAATTCTTGTTGTGAAAGCAAGGACCTTATTCTAAAGTAGTCTGGCATGTCTACCAAATTCATGCAGTTTTAACATAATTCAGCACTATGTGTTGAATATACACTGAATAAACACTATCAAGTTTCAATTCAATTGTACAATGTGTGGCCCTTCACTCACTTTATCGAAGTCACTATGGCCCTCTGGAAATAAATGCTGACTCTAGAGGCTGTCTGTAGTGCTAGGAGGTCCATTAAAAATCTTTAAAAAAAAACTTCAAAACTCATATTTTGCTACTACTCCTAAAATAGCGAAAATACCATCTACAAGCTGTTGTGAGATAGTAGTTTGGCTATTTCCCCCAAATGTTCACCTATTATTGCAGAATGTTTGCCTATTATGACATGCCCAGAATAGGAACGCCAGGGTTCTTGTGGTTAAGGGGTAGTTCAGTGGTTCTCAAAGTGGGGTCCAGGGACGCCCAGGGGTCCTTGAGGGGGTTCCAGGGGGTTGCTTGAGTAATTAATATAGCATAAAAAACACTTTAACCCTATATACATCAGCTATTTAAAAATAGCCAAACTACAGGCTCACACATGTCGTGACACGTTGTAGAGCCTGTAGATCTGCTATTTCTGAAACGTTTTTAAGACATTTTAAAATAAATTGAATATTTTCTAAACATTTTAACAACACAAATTTTGTCCGGGGGTCCCTGGCACAAAATATTTTCAGGTGGGGGCCCGTGGCCAAATACATATTAATTTGGGGGTCCTTGACAAAAAGGTTTGAGAACCACTGGGGTAGTTTATACAATGGCTTCAGTTTCACTTCAATCTTTTTGTTTCATTCAACATGTTTCTGTGGGCTTCATTCATATAAAAGGTATGTTGTGTATCTTATGATGTTACATTGTTTCTTTTAAATTGATTTGTTGATGCTTGATTTATCTGTCTCTGTGTCTTGTGTTTTATTCTACGAAGCGGTTCGGTTCTTTCGTCAGAACTTCGTTCTACTGAAGAACAATAAATAATGACATTGACCAACGCAAACCATACTTCTTTGTCTCTCTCACCATTAGCCTCGTCTTCGAGATAACCATTTTATTTTAATCTTTCGCTTTTTACCCCTTTTTCTCCCCAATTTAGTCGTTATCCCAATTGATTCCTCCACACGCACATTTCTGTGTGTTGTCACTGCTGTTGGATCCTACTGACTAACCTGCCAGTGAGGAGCCCCCACCGGGAGGACGTAGAGCCACCGTCCTACTCCTCCCGCCCAACACTCCCTGCTGACAGGTGCCGCAGCAGCCCGTAGGAGTACGTGCAGTGGAAAAAGAGAGGATTTTTTCTTTTAAAATAAATAATATATTTAAAAAAACAAGTTAAATTAAGTTCCCTCACATCTGTGTGCAATTTACATCCTGCACGTAATTCTACATTCAGTCAAACTCTGAACTATGACTGCGGAGGGAGTCTGGGAGATATGTCGGGGGCCCTATTTTCGCCGGTGCCTTACCCATTATCCCTAAACTTCTTTGCCATTTTGTACTATTTTTAAAAAACATTTTCAAATAGTTCAAATAGCCAATCTACAAGCGCACAACGTGTCGATGTAGATCGGCTAGTTGAACTATTTGAAAATGACAATGGCAAAGAAGTTTAGGGATAATGGGTAAGGCACCGGCGAAAATATGGCCCGGGGGTCTAATGATCATTACATCCTGATCAGTGAAAGAAAATACTTCAAAAGAATACAAAATAAAGGTTGTTATGTATTATCGACAATCAAAATCTGTTTTTATATAATTTTTATGTGGTGTCATAATGAATTTACTTCAATTCATCAAATATTGATGAATATCTTCTTCACAGCTTCTTTCTGATTTTAAAATGACTTTTAAAGTACTCTAGCGCTTGCTCCTACACACTCTCGCTCTTACTTTCAACAGCTTTTCCTGACGTTTCTCCACGATTGTTAAATTGCCAAAACGGTCATCTACAGTTCATCTTGGTCACTCACAAGGTTACTATGATAGACACTAGAGGGAAGCAGAGTGCTAAAAGAAATGAAATCCTGTAGTAACAAATTTGAATTGCATGTTGACTGGAGGACCTCTACAGATTGCACCACTATGGTCTCATCTGACCATAGGGGTTGCCACCTCTTCAGTTCAAAAGATAATTATTTTGGTGAAGATCCTTCTACTCCTTCTTCAATGCATCTTGATGCCACAAAACGGTAAGGACTTTATTTCAAAGTGGTCTGCGCGCTTTGATCTTGTAGATCAGCAATTGTCTCTGTTTTTGAAAACTTTTGAGTCTGTCTATGGGTTTTATATTGAACCAACAATGGCAAGTATTAACAAGAGCTTGTGACTAAATAGGCCTACTAACTACATTGGATCCATTTCGAACACAGATCCTTTTATTCCATTTCTTGAAAAGTAACAGTTTTGGACATACATTACAAGGTGGAGCCGACAGAGACCATACTCTACCTTAGTTCTCAAACTTTTTCCGTGCCAAGGACCCCCAAATTGATATGCATTTGGCTGCAGACCCCCATCAGAAAATGTTTTGTTCCAGGGACCCCCAGAAGCAAAGATTTGATTTGCCTTAATATATATTCAAAGTTTTCACGATTTTTCAAAAATAGCAGATCTATGTTTCTATGTACAGTAGACTTAACAAAATTACTTTCAAAATACTCCAAGTATTTGTTTAATGTGTTTTAGCTTATGTGTATTTAGTCTTTTAGTCTTTTTAATCTCTTTTGCAGCACTTTGGTAACCATGCATTGTACTGTGCTAGGCCTATATAAATAAAGTGGATTGGATTTGGATTGGTGAAGCCGGTTGGATAGTACAACTAATGGCCATACTGTATCTTTAGACACCACTGTGTAGTTACCAATACATTTTCCATGTATTGCTTACCCGACTTATCCGCAGCTTTAATATTTTGCACTGCTGCGGCATTAATAGTTGCAAGCAAAAAGCAGTCCACAATTTGGGTCTTCAATTCCTTCAAGACTGTAAAACTTTGGAAAAAGAAAAAAAGCTGCCAGACTCAGTAGTTATCTGACTCTGTATGCCGTTGAGTCTGCTACAGTCAGTGTACAATGGACAACAATTATAAGAACACTGAATGTATTTGTAATTCTCATAAATAGTCATTGTATATCGTTAGCCATTTTTTGGGGGGCCAAATTGACATTTCTGCCTCTTAACATTGCTGATTCACTGTGCCTTATAGCCTTATGTCCTCAGCATCAGATTGCTTGTTACATTCCAAAATGCCGTAGGCATAAAGTGATTTCTGGAAACTTTTTGACTTGGGCAGAAACTATTTTTGAATGTAAAATGCATTCTGATAGGCTGAGAACATAGGCAATAAGGCAGGATGAATCAGCAGTGTTAGGAGATAAGAGTAGAGTTAGGCAGATATAAATAAAGGCAGATAAACATAGGCAAAAGTAGTCATTTGTCATTATGTTTAAGGTTTTCAGGAAAGAAGAAAATCACTATCTGCCTAAGTCATCTAGTTGACTTAGTCTTAGGCAATCATGAGAAAAAAGACAGTTTATCTGCCTTTATTTATATCTGCTTAAAGTTATACAATGCAGAATCCCAAATAACGATTTTTAGCAACCTCTGCTGGTCACTACCGTCACTGCATACAATTTCCGTAATCCTCGATTACCCAGAATTCCATTCGTTTTCACCGGAAGCCGGAAGCGTTTCAAAAAGCGATCTTTTAATTGTTTTATACTATCTACGGATCGTTTCTCTTAGCCAGTGGAGCATTAGTTACCATGAGCTGTGCTTTCTTTTTCTGTTCTTTTTCGATCTTCCAATCCTACATTATCTTAACATCAGCGTGAGGTTCCTTTTTGTTATAGCGCGGTAGTTCCTGGCCAAACAGGAAACCGTTGCGGTAGTTCCTGGGGACGTCGGCCACGACGTCATGACGTTGGCCAGGAACGTCATTTCCCCGGGAATGTCCCCCCAGTCCACTTTCAATAGAAAATATATAAATAAAAGGCTTCCGGGGGTGAAATTCACGGAGTGGGTGTTGTGAAACTTTTGCCACTCGCAAAAGATATACAATTTAACTTTAGTTTTGTTGAAAACGTTACCTAGTATTACTTTAACTCTACTCTCCTAACTGCTGATTCATCCTGCCTTATTGCCTACAGTATGTTCTCAGCCTAGGAGTGGGGTATGGCCAGGCTCTTGTAGAGTTTGGATGTGATTGGAGATGAAGGGCAGGTGTGCTGAGATGTGCTGTGGAGCTCTCTTGGGGCGCTGATGAGTGCAGAGAGAGAGACAGAGAGAGAGAGAGCCCACAGAACATTAGATGTGGAGGCGAAGACGGACGAGACGTAACACCATCGTTGTCATGGAGATTACAGCCCATGATACTACATGTGTTTTGGACCAAATCACACACAGTGTGAAACAGTCGCATGTCAGAGCACTGCATGCAGTGTATCAAATGTATATGTTTTACTCACGGTAAGACCTTGCAGATAATACAAATAAATCATGAAGTATAATTTGCCCTGAGTTGATCTGGAAATATGTGTAGTTGTGGTGCAAGAAGTAAAGGCTTATGTGGGCTACCTACACACACTTTTTAACAAGGGAAAGTATCTAACTATAGTTCATGTGATCTGAGGCACATACACTATTGTCAGCAATATTCTGTGTTGATACAGTCAATATACAGTATATAATATTCCTTTCCTTCCTTCTTTATAAATATCCAGTTTTGAACTGGAACTCCCAGGAACACTGGAGGCACAGATACTTTATTACTGTAGTTCATTAAAGTATTTTTTATTTGTTTGTCTTTTGGTTTATTTGACAGGGAGGGACAATGTACATTATAGTATAGTAGTTTGCACCAGAGATAGCTACGGTCATTTATAACTGTAGTCCCTGTGTGGTCACCCTGGGTGGGCGTTAGTGGTACCACATCAACTGTGAGCAATGATTAAAAAAATATATCTATGGCAAAAAAGCACTATAAAAAAATAAACAAGACGTAATACAAGATTGCAATTAAAGGAAAACTACAGTGAAAAATGTGATACAAAATGTTTTCTATAGCACATAGAAAAACATGAATCAAAGGTACATAATTTGATATAACAACATGGGGCCTAAACATAATCACAATAAAGGTTCCTACAATACATTCAAACAAAGTATTAACAAAAGGGCTGCCATATGGTTAGACCGCTTGGGAAGCAGAAGGTCCAAGGTTCGATTCCCGGCCCAACAATGTGTCGAGATGTTCCTGAGCCACAAGACACTTAAACTGCTCCACAAGGCGTTGCCCCTGCAGCGCCCACTGCGCCTGATACTTTGGCTGGGTTAATAATAATAATAATAATAATAATAATACATCAGACTTATATAGCGCTTTTCTTAGTACCCAAAGTCGCTTTACAAAACAGCTTAAAATAAACAATTTTATTAGGAGCAAAAAAAAAATTAACTCAAACCAAACTCAGTTTGGTTTGAGTTAAGTGGGGAAAGCAAGTCTGAAAAGGTGGGTTTTGAGGGAGGCTTTGAACACGGCAAGGATGGGGGCAACTTTGATGTGATGTTGGAGTGGGTTCCAAAGGGTGGGGGCTGCAACTGAAAAAGCCCTGTCACCCCAGGTGCGTGGGGAAGTCCAGGAGGTTTGCATCACCTGACCTGAGGGAGCGGGAGGGGGCGTGGCGTTTGAGGAGGTCAGAGAGGTAGCGGGGAGCCTCGTTATTCTATTCTGAAATCTATTCTGTTTTACTGGGAGCCAGTGAAGGTCATGTAATGGAGGACTGGGGTGATGTGGTCTCTGGATCTGGTTCTGGTGAGGAGGCGGGCAGCAGAGTTTTGCACATATTGAATTTTTTTTGACAACTTTGGATTTGGCACCGTAAAGGAGGCTATTGCCGTAGTCAAGTCTGGATGTGATGAAGGCATGGATGATAGTCTCTTCTGCAGTTTGGAATAGTGTGGGACGGAGGCGGGCGATGTTTCGGAGGTGGAAGAAGGCTGTTATGGTAATGTGGTTGACTTGGGATTGGAAGGAGAAGGTGGGATCCAGGATGACACCAAGGTTGTGGACTTTGGTGGAGGGGGTGACAATGGAGCTGTCAACATTCAGGGTGGAATTACGAGTGGAGCGGGTGAGGACATCTGGACCAATAATGAGGACATGTTTTTTTGCATCCAGGTTTTAATGTCAGTCAGACAGGTGGTGAGGGTGGAGAGGGTGGTAGCAGTAATGGTTTTGGAGGGGAGGTAGAGCTGTGTGTCGTTGGAATAGCAATGAAAACTGAGGCCATGGTGGCGAAGGATCTGTCTAAGGGGGAGGATGTAAAGAATGAACAGGAGGGGGCCAACCACCGAGCCCTGGGGGACACCGTGGGTGACAGAGGTTGTGATGGATTTAAAGTTATTTATTGAGATGAATTGATGTCTGTCGGAAAGGTAGGATGTGAACCAGGAGAGGGCAGTGCCGGAGATTCCGAGGGTGGATTTGAGGCGTGAGAGGAGTATGGAGTGGTTGATGGTGTCAAATGCAGCACAAGGAGGAGGAGGATGTTGAGTGAGCCGGTGTCGCAGGAGCAGGAGGTCGTTGGTGACTTTGATGAGGGAAGTCTCTGTACTGTGTTTGGAGCTGAAACTGGATTGTACGTTTTCAAAGAGGTTATTGGATTCAAGATAGGTGGTGACAGTTAAAGGTAGGGTACAGTAAGTGATTTTCTTTGGTTAAAATAAGTGTTAAATAGCTCTATATTGTGATAGTAGCCTACTCATTGCTATAGAGTGTTTGTTCAGTAAAAGGAGTCTCCTTGTCTCTCCAGCTCTTAATAAAACAGAAAATGCATTTTCGTTTCAGTTTCAGTTTCATTTCCAATTTTATTCAATCAGGATAGAGAACTCAATCAGGATATAGATTAAACAAGTGAAATTGGTAGTGATGACACTAAGAAATGAGCAGGCAAAATTGGAACTGGAACACTTTAAAAATGAAGCAAAAAAATAGGTACTTTCTCCTGATTGGCTGAGATTTGGACACCTACCGTAAAATGTATTTTCTGTTTATTAAAGAGCTGAAGAGACGGAGAGACTCCTGTTACTGAACAAACACTCTATAGCAATGATTACTATCAGAATATAGTGCTTTAACCTTTTAACAAAATACTTTTTGTTTTAACCAAAAAATATCACTTACCCTACCTTTAACAGTCCCATGGGTTAACAGTCCCATCTAGTAAAGGATCTTTTTTATTTTATAATATAGTGTATGTAATTATTTTTGCAGTTTGGTGATTACTTTGCAGAAACTTTGCACGCACATTCCCACTAGGCCGAGGAACACATGCCACCCTTTTCACATTGTCCTGTTATAGCGCCACCAGGAGTCCGATTTTTGCTAAACAAATGTTTTGCTATTACTGTACTTGGACAGATTTTGTCCAAACATCACGCAAATCGGTACACATTATCTCTATAGTCAAGTGATCAAGACGGATCCGTCCAATTTTTCATATTCCATCTTGATTGGCGAATTATGAACATTGCTGGCCCACAATAACCTACCTGACCTGGCGGAGACCTGTGCTCCGAGGAGCACTTTTTCTTGTTGGCTATTTCCCCTGCTTTTCAAAATAGCCTGCAATACCTCCTACTGCTGCACCCATTGTGCCACCAACCATTGCACCCATTGGGCCATAGCATGTACCAATAGCTACCCCAGCTTTACCTCCAGCCACAGCCCCAGCAGCAACCGCTCCAAATGATTGTTTTCTTGCTTCTCTCTCATGTTCTTCTCTCATCTTACGCATCGCCTCCTCTTTCTCCCTTTTAGATGTTTCTTTTTGTTCCTTTAGCTGTCTCTCCATTTCCCCAGCCCATTTCTTCAGTTCTTCCAGCTCTCTAGCATATCTGTCTTGCTGTTCCTGTTTCTTCAGCTTTTCCATAATTGTAGGTATCTTCTTTTCCATCTCTCTTGCACATCTTGCTTGTTCTTCTTTAATTTTCTTGGCTTTTTCCAGCGCCTCTCCGTCACATTTTTTCTTCAGTTCTTCTTCCTCTTTACGTCTCTTCTCTTCATTCTCTTTAAGAATTCTCTGTTTCTCTTCCTCTATTGCTTTAAATAGAAACATGATATGATCATGGATGCTAAGCAGCTGAGCTTTAATAATAAATAATATATATAAATAAATAAATAAATACATATATATATATATATATATATATATATATATATATATATATATATATATATATATGTATATATATATATATATATATATATATATATATATATATATATATATATATATATATGTATATATATATATATATATATATATATATATATATATATATATGTATATATATATATATATATATATATGTATATATATATATATATATATATATATATATATATATATATATGTATATATATATATATATATATATATATATATATATATATATATATATATATGTATATATATATATATATATATATATGTATATATATATATATATACATATATATATATATATATACATATATATATATATATATATATATATATATATATATATATAATCATCTACTGATTGCTAATTGATGCCTGTGAATTCTGTGAATATAGCAAAATGTGCTTTCAAAAAAATAAGACAACGGATTCATGGAGTGTATGTGGTGTGGTCAGACAATGAAATAATCAAAGTCAACGGCATGCGAGGGACCACAAAAATGGTGCAGGAAAAGAGCAAAAACAGAAGGCATGTCATCTGTTCAGATTAAGGGTCATCACCATGCCACCTTGTGATGGACATTTCCATAAATATTGTATTTTGGCCACGGACATGCAAAACGAGTAATATTACCAGAATCACATATAGCCCTAGCTCTTAAAGTCTCTAAAGTGCCATAGTGCCTACGCTATTCCACAGCGCTACACATTTTAAAATGAGCCACTTATCAAATAAATAAATGTTTAATTATTTGGGGGGGAACGCCGATCTACAAGCTCACAACACTTGTTTTTAATAGTTGTGGTTTCCATTAAGGTGAACAGGTACTGTAGTCTATGTTGATGAGAAAGTCTAAGGTATGCCGAGAAATGACGTGAGAGTCAAAACAGGTAATTATGTACAGTACACGATGAGTGATTCATGAGGGGCAGGGCAGGAATGCAGTGTCACAATAGTTTGCTGCACACTATGAATTGAGTACTCACTATGAATTGAGTACAATCACTACAGTATGAATTGAGTACAAGGACCCCAATTGAAACAATTGGGGTCTTTTGTAATCCTATTTAGTTGACCTTGTATTTGAACTGTACTTTCATGTGCTTTTTTTTGCAAACTTCTAAATAAAGTATTCAATCAATCAATCAATCAATCAAGTATTCAATCAATATGCAAAGGTGCCTAACTTTGATCAGAGGTGAAGAGGAGGTCTGATGGTGAGGCTGTGGATCCAGGATTTCCATGGATTATCATATGATTGTGGACTATATTGTATTATTGGACACTTTGAAACGCTTTCTCTCAACAGACATAAATCAGCTTTACTTGTCCAGTTCTGCCCTCCTTTGCCTCGGTGCTCCTTCTCAACAGATGACATGCCATGTTTTTGCACAATTTTTCACTGTGGTCACTCACATACAGTTGGCTTTAATTGTTTCATTGTCTGACACACCTCATACACTCCATTAATCCATTGTCTTAAAACATAAAAATAATAGTATTCCACAAAGGATTGAACGGATGTTTTGACATTTTCAGGGAATCCTGTTGTCTTGTTGTCCTCATATGATGCAATCATGTCCTGTACATGCATCACAACATACAATCAATACCACAAATCTCCTGCAACATTAATGACCATGTTATCCAGACACTTTATGAGTCACCAAAATGATTGAAACACATTTTTGTCTCCGCCAGGCCGAAAGGCATGGCGAGAGAGTATGTTTTGCACCCTGTCCGTCCGTCCGTGTGTGTCCGTCCGTCTGTGAACAGCCAATCTCCCGCACCGTTGGCTTGATCGCAGTGAAACTGTGCACACATACTCCCTGGATGCCAATTCAGAACCTCTGCACCAAATCTTTCACATGAGCCTGTTATAACGCCACCAGGAGGTCGCTTTTTGCAAAACACATTTTTTGACAGTACTCCTACAGATTTTGTCCAAACATCACGCAAATCGGTACACAGTATAGTCGTTAAACAAAACCGGTCTTTCAGATTTTTCATATTGCATCCTGATTGGCTAAAAATGGCTTCCAAAGTTTAAAGGAGTGCTCTGTTTTGAACAAAATGCCTCAAATCATGAACACAGCATGCAATTTCCGTGAAATTTTGCACCCACATTCCCACAATGCAGAGGAATAAATGTCACTTGAAATGTTTTAAATCAGCGCTATAACAGGGCAGGCCGATTCATGTTTTTACCTATAACTGCACCGATCTGTGTAAAACTCTGTATGCGCACTCCCTAGAGGTCAAGGAAAAACCTTTGCCCTGCATTTTTCACGTCTGCCTTTTATAGCGCCACCAGGAGGCCGACTTATGTAAAACAAATTTCTTTATATTATTCTTTCCGATTTTATCAAAATTCACGCAAATCAGTACACATGATCTGTATAGTCATTTGATCAAGGTGGATCTGTTTGATTTTTCATATTCCATCCTGATTGGCTAAGATTCACATCTAAAGTTTGCAGTAGTGGCTTGTTTTGCACAAAATCATGAACGCAGCGTCCGATTGCGGTCAAACTTTGCACGCATTTTCACACTATGTTACGGAACAAATGCCACCCTTTTTAAGATTGGCTTGTTATAGCGCTACCAACAGGTCTAATTTAGCTAAATGCATTTGAACAAAATGCCTCAAATGCCTCAATGCCTCAAATCATGAACTGCGTAGGTATTAGTCTGGAACTTCGGTGCGGAAGATTCATTTCCTAGGGGCGGTTTGAACAGATTCAAGCATCATAGCAAAAAATATCCTACTTTGAATAGTGGGCTCTGATTGGTCAACCCACAAATGTAATTCAAACCGAGTAGCGCCAGACCAATCTGCCAAGGGCTATTTTTTTTTCCTGTCGCAGATTCGTCTGGTTTCCAAGCTACCTCTATTCATAAATTATTATTAGGCTACTTTTTTTCCCTGCATTTTAGTTGTCTGGTATATTGGAAATTGAGAAATATCCAAAAATGGGTTTTGCACAAATCGGCCTCCTGGTGGCGCTATAACAGGCCCATGTGAAACATTTGAGGCAGAGGTTCTGAATTGGCATCCAGGGAGTGTGTGTGCACAGTTTCGCAGTGACCAGGCCAACGTTGCCGGAGATTAGCTGCTCGCAGACTGATGGACGGACGGACAGACGGACACATGGACGGACGGACAGGGGGTAAAACATACTCTCTCGCCATGCCTTTCGGCCTGGCGGAGACAATAACATTAAAATCACAATCTGTCAGTAATCTATGGAGCCCCTAAACTGGGGACATGGGGAGAGAAAAAAAGATTGGTGGAAAAAAAAGTTAAATACCTTTGCAAACCAACTCTGTAACCAACTCGTCGACTGTTTCATAGTTATCTCCGGTCAGGATTTTACTCAGGACTGTCTGCTTGATTAGGCTGCGCTCAAAGCCCATCTCCAAGGCAGACTTAATCAGCGGACTGTTCATCATGATCGCATCCTCAGTGCGCTCTTCACCCAGACCGAGGTCCACCACTAGGAGCGAGAAAGAGAGAGAGAGAGAGAGAAAGAGATGCAACCATATGGTATGCTGTTACATATCTGTATCCGAGAAGGGTTCCATTTATTATATTATGTATGGCACAGTGATTTGGTAGTCCCACTGACTCCTGCTCCTGCAGCTCAGGTCCTACAAGGGAGGAGACCTAGTTGGGGAGGAGACCATCTATCAGACGAGTGGACCAATCAGGAGGACGCCTTCCCATTATAATAGAGCTGTCATCAGCTGTGTACTTTGGCAGTGTGTAGCATGCGATTCAGTGCAGTTACATGCTGTCCACCTGAATGTATCAAAGTCAATACTCTGGGGGCTAAGAGTTTAGTACCCCTTGTATTTTGTATTACCCTGTGTGAGTGGCACCTTGTTTAAATTGAGCCTGCTAAAGTAGCATTGAGTTAAAGATGAGTGATTATCTCCCAAGGAGTAAAAGTAATCATAACCCTGTTGGGTGTTTTTTGGTTGACCACCAGTGCCAGGTTTTTGTTCACAGTCATCTTTTTGCCTTAGCTTAGATTAGGGAAGTTAGATTAGATTAGGGACTTAATGTAATTTTGATTTGGTAGAGGTTAGGCTACATAGGGGTTTAAAAAGAATAGGTTAGCTTGTTATATTTGTTTATTGGTTTTTGCACTGGGGTCACTTTATAAGTTTATATAATTTAAGTTCACTGTCACTCAACTGTATATCTGTATTATCTGTGTCACTTTCTGTACCAAAACAAAAAAAGTGTCAAAGCAATAAAGCTGCATTTCACTCACCAACCTTATGTCATGGTCCTTCACTCCCTAGACCTAAGGATCGTAACATATGCCAATAGTTAAAGGGTCTACACCATGAAAATCACTTTTTTCTTGTTTTTTTGTATTTTTTGGGGTCCCCAGTGTCTCTTGTACTTTTTTTTTTAATTCAGTCATTCCTTCTCATTTCATGGATTTCCAGAATGGGCGTGTCTGAACAGGCGATCTCAGAATGGAAATGTTTCTGATGTCACAAACATTAATGATGGCAAACCCAATGTTAAATGAAAAGTGCCCGAATCGCTCCGAAACTTTTTCTACCCCCCCTAAGTGGGGGTCTACAAACAAATACTTCGGGCTCGGATTTTGGCTCCGCCCCCCGGAAGTGGGTGAAACAGGCATCTCAAACACTTGGTGGAATTGTTCAAAAATGTTCAAAGTGTTTTTTTTTCGATTTTGTATTTTTCTTAAATGCTTCTTTTTATGCAGAATTTTTCCATTTTTTTTTTTTAAATTTTTTATTTATTTATTAACAGACAGAATTGCTCAGTAGCCCCCCCCTGCCCAAGAGGACGTTTTGGTATTGCAGCTGAAAGTGCTGTATAAGCCAGAGACAATTGACTTGGGATGAGTATATCTGAGTGATGATTTAGGCTCAAACCTTTTGAAAAAGGTTTGAGGGACATACACCATATGATATTAAATATCAATTTTTTTTTTTTAATTCATGGTGTAGATCCTTTAAGCTGTGTTTATGCCCACTGCTGATAATGGCCTATATGAAGGACCGCCATGAAGTCTTTCCATTGGTTCTTTGAAGCCGTGATTCTTTACATTTCTGAATTGTTTCCATCCAGTTTTAGCCCATTCTTTGAATTTAGACGTCACCATCAGTATCATATCACTGATCATCTGGCTACTCAAGACTTAAATATTGGTATTACTTCATACTCAATCACTCAATAATGAAGTAAGTGCAAAATGGTTGCCATGTGAATAGGTCAATAAGAGTGCCTCTATTCTAGCCTGGCATGGCCAGACTACTATCACTGCGTAGGTATTAGTCTGGAACTTCGGTGCGGAAGATTCATTTCCAAGGGGCGGTTACAAACAGATTCAAACATCATAGCAAAAAATATCCTACTTTGAATAGTGGGCTCTGATTGGTCAACCCACAAATGTAATTCAAACCGAGGAGCGCCAGACCAATCTGCCAAGGGCAATTTTTTTTTCCCTGTCGCAGATTCGTCTGGTTTCCAGGCTACCTATATTCATAAATTATTATTAGGCTACTTTTTTCCCCTGCATTTTAGTTGTCTGGTATATTGGAAATTGAGTAATATCCAAAAATGGGTTTTGCACAAATCGGCCTCCTGGTGGCGCTATAACAGGCCCTTGTGAAACATTTGGGGCATAGGTTCTGAATTGGCATCCAGGGAGTGTGTGTGCACAGTTTTGCAGTGACCGGGCCAACGGTGCCGGAGATCAGCTGCTCGCAGACAGATGGACGGACGGACGGACAGGGGGTAAAACATACTCTCTCGCCATGCCTTTCGGCCTGGCGGAGACAATAACATTAAAGTCACAATCTGTCAGTAATCTATGGAGCCCCTAAACTGGGGACATGGAGAGAAAAAAAATGATTGGTGGAAAAAAAGTTAAATACTTTTGCAAACCAACTCTGAAACCAACTCGTGGACTGTTTCATAGTTCTCTCCGGTCAGGATTTTACTCTGGACTGTCTGTGTCTGCTTGATTAGGCTGCGCTCAAAGCCCATCTCCAAGGCAGACTTAATCACCGGAGTGTTCATCATGATCGCGTCCTCAGTGCGCTCTTCACCCAGACCGAGGTCCACCACTAAGAGCGAGAGAGAGAAAGAGAGAGAGAAAGAGATGCAACCATATGGTATGCCAATAGTTAAGCTGTGTTTATGCCACTGCTGATAATAGCCTATATGAAGGATATATATATATATATATATGAAGCCTATATGAAGGACCGCCATGAAGTCTTTCCATTGGTTCTTTGAAGCCGTGATTCTTTACATTTCTGAATTGTTTCCATCCAGTTTTAGCCCATTCTTTGAATGTAGACGTCACCAGTCATATCAGTATCATATCACTGATCATCTGGCTACTCAAGACTTAAATATTGGTATTACTTCATACTCAATCACTCAATAATGAAGTAAGTGCAAAATGGTTGCCATGTGAATAGGTCAATAAGAGTGCCTCTATTCTAGCCTGGCATGGCCAGACTACTATCACTGCGTAGGTATTAGTCTGGAACATCGGTGCGGAAGATTCATTTCCAAGGGGCAGTTACAAACAGATTCAAACATCATAGCAAAAAATGTCCTACTTTGAATAGTGGGCTCTTGATTGGTCAACCCACAAATGTAATTCAAACCGAGGAGCGCCAGACCAATCTGCCAAGGGCTATTTTAGTTTTCCTGTCGCAGATTTGTCTGGTTTCCAGGCTACCTCTACTCATAAAGTATTATTAGGCTACTTTTTTTCCCTGCATTTTAGTTGTCTGGTATATTGGAAATTGAGTAATATCCAAAAATGGGTTTTGCACAAATCGGCCTCCTGGTGGCGCTATAACAGGCCATGTGAAACATTTGGGGCAGAGGTTCTGAATTGGCATCCAGGGAGTGTGTGTGCACAGTTTAGCTGTGACCGGGCCAACGTTGCCGGATATTAGCTGCTCGCAGACAGATGGACGGACGGACGGACAGACGGACAGGGGGTAAAACATACTCTCTCGCCATGCCTTTCGGCCTGGCGGAGACAATAACATTAAAATCACAATCTGTCAGTAATCTATGGAGCCCCTAAACTGGGGACATGGGGAGAGAAAAAAAGATTGGTGGAAACAAAAAGTTAAATACCTTTGCAAACCAACTCTGTAACCAACTCGTCGACTGTTTCATAGTTCTCTCCGGTCAGGATTTTACTCTGGACTGTCTGCTTGATTAGGCTGCGCTCAAAGCCCATCTCCAAGGCAGACTTAATCAGCGGAGTGTTCATCATGATCGCATCCTCAGTGCGCTCTTCACCCAGACCGAGGTCCACCACTAGGAGCGAGAGAGAGAAAGAGAAGCAACCGGTATGCCAATAGTTAAGCTGTGTTTATGCCCACTGCTGATAATAGCCTATATGAAGGACCGCCATAAAGTCTTTCCATTGGTTCTTTGAAGCCGTGATTCTTTACATTTCTGAATTGTTTCCATCCAGTTTTAGCCCATTCTTTGAATTTAGACGTCACCAGTCATATTAGTATCATATCACTGATCATCTGGCTACTCAAGACTTAAATATTGGTATTACTTCATACTCAATCACTCAATAATGAAGTAAGTGCCAAATGGTTGCCATGTGAAAATGGTCAATAAGAGTGCCTCTATTCTAGCCTGGCATGGCCAGACTACTATCACTGCGTAGGTATTAAGGTCCTTACACACCGGGGCGATTTTTTTCATGCGAATAATACGTTTTTTAAAAAAACCTTATAAAGTCAATGCAAGCTTCCACACCAGTTTCGCGGAGCGAAAAAAACGTCTTTTAATTATTCGGAACGAGTCAGAATTTTGCGTATATTCACATATTCGCCGGTGTGTAACCGCCTTTAGTCTGGAACTTCGGTGCGGAAGATTCATTTCCAAGGGGCGGTTACAAACAGATTCAAACATCATAGCAAAAAATGTCCTACTTTGAATAGCGGGCTCTGATTGGTCAACCCACAAATGTAATTCAAACCGAGGAGCGCCAGACCAATCTGCCAAGGGCTATTTTACCTGTCGCAGATTTGTTTGGTTTCCAGGCTACCTCTATTCATACATTATTATTAGGTTATTTTTTTCCCCTGCATTTTAGTTGTCTGGTATATTGGAAATGAATGCATTAGTATTGATTACTTTTTTCTGTATGTCTCTCCCCCACAACATGTGGTACTTTTTTACACACACACATGAAATGAGCACATTTAACCCCTGTTGTTAATAATAATAATTAATTATAATTATTGTTAATATCATTAAGGGTAATAATAATAATAATACTATTAATAATAATATGTGTATAACAAAATCAACCAACTTGTGTCTGATAAATAAAAAAAAACACCTAAGCGAATGGTTTTAATCATAGAAGATGCAAGGCAGTTCAATTCAACACTTTTTACAATTTTACCCTATGTTACCCTCATAGGAGCAAGAAGAGTTTGCCACTCTTGTTGCATGCTCACCTGGGGGATCCACACACTCCCTGGAGCTGTTGTCTCTATCTGTAAGGAGCTGTAAGAAGAGGGCGCGCACACACACACACACACACACACACACACACACACACACACACACACACACACACACACACACACACACACACACACACACACACACACACACACACACACACACACACACACACCTATTTTATTTTCATATGTATTGTATTCTACAATGTTCTTTCAAATGCCTAACGTTCCAATCCAGAAAGGTGGGCGGTTCTGTACAAACCTGTTTTAACAGCTGAGGGAAACGAGCCTGGATCTGATGAACAAACTCCTGTCCCTTCTCTTGGAGCACATATTCACATCTGCAATAAACCAGAGGAACATGAAACACATTTATGTAAACTAATTGATTTATTGAATTCATTATGATGGCCTGCAGTATTGTAGTTATCAATAACTAGCCCATACCCGGTCGGGGACACGACCCACCCAAGACGCGCACCCAAGACAGAGGTTACTCAAATTATAGTATGATGTTGCTGATAATGCAGCTAATACTGACAATATAGCACCTTTAACAAGGTTTAATTTGTTCAAGGTAACACGTCGTTGCTGTCAGTCAGAAACCTTGTTTCTCCATATTTCAACTTTTTATGTTTTTTCATATAGATTAATGTCCTACTTCGTCATACAAGAGTTTTGCATAAATGTTGCGAAAATTGCCGATTTAGCTTGTCTATTTTCACTTTTTTCTTTTTTTTTCAAACAATAATAAAAGGTTTTCACCCGACAGGGATGTGTGCATTTTCTTAAGCATTTATTTAATTAATTAATTAGTTAAATTATTTTTATAGTGGTATTTACCTGGGAAACCATTTAGTGTGTACCACCCATGGATCGTCTCCGGACTGCCAGCTTTGCAGGACTCCGTAACAGCAGAAACACTTCACGCAATCATGCAAGCCTGAAACGCAGGACAGTTCAATTACCTGATATCAAGGACAGGTGTGAATAGAGAGAGAGAAGGATGAGGCTGGCAGGGCACTGCAGTCAGGCACCTGGAACTAGTGCCAAGCAAACTGACACTGTGGGAGCAAAGCCAGGAAAGGCAAGAAGCGCACCACACCTACAGTAGATGCACTGCGGTGCTAACAACCCAGTAGAGCTCAAGGCCCTGGTGTTAGATATGAGTGTGTGGAGGGCTTTCAGGAGGCGATTCAGGAGGCCTGAGTTGGTGTTGGCTAGACCGCACTCTAGCATCGCATCAGTACTGTGAATACTCTCCTCCCCCGGGGACAGGGAAGTATTACGTTTTATTTACGTTTCTACTCACTGCAGTTTCCCCGACTGCCACATTAATCACGGTACATTTTGTGTTTACAAAAGTTGGAGAATGGAGACTATTGTCACCATCTTTAATAATCACTTGTAAAAAGGGGGTTAGAATTCACCGCGGTGCATCCGGCTTTGTTGAGCGTCTATACGAACAATTGTGTTCAGGCCATGTAATCCTACGGGCTGGGGTGGCACTTGTGAGCAGGGAATGTTGGGCGGGAGGAGTATAGGACGGAAGCTCTATGTCCTCCGGGTGCGAGCTCCTCAGTGGAGGAATTAATTGGCATACAAAAGTCTTTAATTCAGTGTGAAGCTAAAGTAATTTATATTAAACACAGTCATGAAAGTACAGATGGTGAGGAATTCTCTGTGCTGCTAACCTCCTCTTTAACAGGGCGGTAGTGAGGTCCAGCCATAACAATTACACCAGACCAGTGCTTTTATAACCATTATTTTGTATAATATCAACTACATTAATTGTTGGCAACTCTGCTTTGATACACAGTCCTTACCCATGTAGTAGAAGCCGGCTTGGGCCAGCTGGTCGGGACGGACAGGGATGCGAGAGGGCCAGTTTACGAAAGTGAGCAGTCTGTCTTCGCTCTGCTGCATGGCTGGTTTGGACACGTTACTGAGAGCCAAATAAATACTATGTTACAAGTAAAAGTCCAGAGTTAAAAAATATACTTGAGTAAAAGTACAAAAGTATTGGCATAAAAATGTACTTAAAAGTACTAAAATGTTTGAAAATATATGTTTTCCATCCTGTCTGTCCATGTGTGTGTCCGTGTGTATTTGTATGTGTCTGTGTGAGTCTGTGTGGCAACACATCTCCATCAACGCTGGACCGAAAGGCATGAAACTTAGCGCACACTCCCAGTAGGCCAAGGAAGAACCTCAGCCATTTTTTTTTTTTTTATCGGCCTCATTGTGGCGCTAAAACGGACCATTTTACATTTTTGCCTTATGACCTTTGAAGCTTAGGTTGTACAATAAAACATTTTTCCCCCTGGAATCCTTGGATCCTGATGCAACTCATCACATAGGCCATGCCCATTTTTCCCTTACAAGATTTTCCACCATTTAGCATTTTCAGATTTTGTTGCTGCATTCATGATTCGTTGCATTTTGTGCAAAACAGCCATTCCCGCAAACTTTGTTCTAAAAATTTGTTTTGCTAAATTAGACCTGCTGGTGGCGCTATAACAAGCCAATCTTAAAAGGGTGGCATTTGTTCCGCAACATAGTGTGAATATGCGTGCAAAGTTTGACCGCAATCGGACGCTGCGTGATTTGCAGCATTTTGTTCAAAACAAGCCACTACTGCAAACTTAAGATGTGTACCGATTTGCGTGACTTTTGGACAAAATCTGTAGGAGTAGGCCTACTGTCAATTTTTTTTTTGTTGCAAAAAGCGGCCTCCTGGTGGCGCTATAACAAGCCCATGTAAACAAATTTTGGGCAGAGATTCTGAATTGCCATCCAAGGAGTGTGTGCACAGTTGCGCTGCGATCAAGCCAACGGTGCGGGAGATTAGCTGTTCACAGACGGACGGACACACACACACACACACACACACACACGGAGAGACGGACGGACGGACGGACACACACACCGATGGACAGGGTGCAAAACATACTCTCTCGCCATGACTTTCGGCCTGGCGGAGACAATAAACACTCCACAATCATAGGAAACCCTCCATCCACAGCCTGGAACCTTCTCCAACCTAAAAGTTAGCTCACTTCTGATCAAAGTTAGGTGCATTAGGTGCATTGCCTTGCCAAACCAAACGGTTTAGCTGTCACTGTAGAACTTGAGTGTGTGTGTGTGTGTGTGTGTGTGTGTGTGTGTGTGTGTGTGTGTGTGTGTGTGTGTGTGTGTGTGTGTGTGCGTGTGCGTGTGTGTCAACATTAAGTTTAATTATGACACCAATTGTGGTTTCCATTCAGGTGAACAGGTTTCTATGTTGATGAGAAAGTCTAAGGTATGCCCCACAAACCAGTACACAATAAGTGATTAATGAAGGGCATGACAGGACTTTTATTGAATGCAGTGTCACAATAGTTGTATGTGAAGGCGCCTAACTTTGATCAGAGGTGAGCACTGAGTCTGGTCACAGCTTCTGTGGTTAAAGCATTTGGAACAGACCAACTTCAACTTTACTAAATGTGGAAATCAACAAACTCCTGGAAAACATCCAACACATTTCTAGAACACAATCTAGGGGACCACAGTGTAAACTAGAAAAGGTGCTCCTCGGAGCACAGGTCTCCGCCAGGTCAGTTATTGTGGGCCAGCAATGTTCAGAATTCGCCAATCAGGGTTGAATATGACAAATTGGACAGATCCGTGTTGATCACTTGACTATAGAGATAATGTGTACTAATTTGCGTGATGTTTGGACACAATTTGTAGGAGTAATATATTAATTTTTTGTGCAAAAATTTGCCTCCTGGTGGGGCTATAATAGGGTAAAGTTAAAACCGTGGCATTTGTTCTGCAATGTAGTGCAAATGTGCGTGCAAAGTTTCACCGCAATCGGACACTGCGTTCATGATTTGCGGCATTTTGTTCAAAACGGGCCACTCCTGCAAACTTTGGAAGTCAATCTTTGCCAATCAGGATGGAATATGAAAAATCTGTAAGACCCGTTTCGTTTAATGACTATACTGTGTACCGATTTACAGTTAAAAAACAATAATCAACAATAATATACAGGTTTTAACCGGTTAGAACTACACCTACTTCCTGTCATCAGCAGTCATCAAATCAGTTGACGGCCATGTTGTATACTTGACGGTGTTCACTTAATTTAGTTTTGAAGTTCATCAGTCAAATGTGGTTGTTTTGAGGTGGATTCTTCCGAGAGACAAACATTGTTCTATCCATTCCTTTATACTTTATAGACCAATATGGAAGAACATTTTCACCAATGTGATGGGAAAAAAATAAGTGATTATAAAAACATTTCTCAAAATAATGATTTGGTAATGTTAGTATAAATTTACCTTGGTTCTGTGACAGAAGGCGCTGACTGGACCTGATTACAGCTGCATGAGGCGGTGCTTCTGGAATGTCTTGTATTCTAAGAGCGTGAAAATAATGATACAGGTCAACAATGGAAATTATATATATATATATATATATATATATATATATATATATATATATATATATATATATATATATATATATATATATATATATATATAAAAAAAACATTATATCTCTGCTGTTCAGCCGGAACCAGCTAAATCCAAAATGGTAATTGTTCAGGAAATGAAAAACAAAATATATTTTTTTCAGAAAATTAAGAAAACCTTATATTTTTAAAACAAAGCAATACTGCCTCATCAAACTTGGTATTGTGACTTTATATATTATCAGATACTTGCATGTGTCATTATATTATCACCACTTTACCCAAATCCAGCTCAAGTGGAGTTAGGGGTTTTGTCCAAACACAAATCCAGTGCAAGTGGAGTTAGGAGGTTTTGTCCATCATTGATAAGAACAGCTGGCAATGGATCTCAAAGCTCACAACACATCACAACGCATTGTGAGCTTGGAGATCAGCTATTTATGGTGAGCGCCATCCTCATATACTAAGTATAGATCAAGCTGAATTCTGTACTTAAACAACTTTTATTTTAACATGCATTGTAAACAACCATGGATCTAACTGTTACCACTGTTGTTCTTCTACAGTTGAGTGAAACAAACAATTCTGCCTCAATACTCAATCATGTATTTAACAAAAGCAATCATGGCACACCAACAATAAATAAATGGCATATAAATACAAAATACATTCATGAAAAATAGTATCTGTAGCCTATCAAATCTGTAGCCTACTGCACTAACAATAACAACCACAGTTGAATTTACCTATCATATACCTATCAACATTTTATTATCACACTGTTGTGTGTTGTGTGTTACTTGTGTGTGGTGGGTGTTTCTTAGTGCTTTAGATTGTCATAAAAGCTGTGAAAGTCTTTTGGCATGATCTCCTTGAGCTCTTGGAGATGTTTGAAACAAACTCCTGCACACACTCATTCTCTGTCCATTAACATTTTAAAAGAAAACACGAGCAGATGACCTTTGTGAAGACACCCTTCTCCTCTTTACTGGGGTGACATCTATCAAACCTTGCACATACATTCTCTTCTCTTCCCAGTTTATGTTCTCCCAAAAGCATTGAAAAATCTTCTCGCCTCATACAGAGCAGAGCTTCTCTGAGAGCCTGAGAGGAGGGGGGAGTTGTTTGTTTTTGACGGACAGTTTGAGGGTCCAATGGAGTTAGGAGTTTTCGTCAGAGGCGCTTTTTAATACTTTTCATATGTTATTATTTAAAAAAAAATTACACAGATGTAGAGGGGGTTCAATAGCGTTGATTTATGAAGAAAAAAAAATGAAAAAAATGAAAATGGAGGTCCCGGCTGGACACAGACGATATACTATGACACATAATATGTTGTTACCTAGTCGTTCTCTCCCTCTACCCTTTCCTTGCTTGAATGGCTACTATCTGCTGGTGTTTCTGTGCTGTCTTACATTTCAAAAGGGAGAAAAGAATGATACAGCTCAACAATACAGACATGAGAAACAATCTGTCTGTCTGTCTGTCTGTCTGTCTGTCTGTCTGTCTGTCTGTCTGTCTGTCTGTCTGTCTGTCTGTCTGTCTGTCTGTCTGTCTGTCTGTCTCTCTCTCTCTCTCTCTCTCTCTCTCTCTTCTCTCTCTCTCTCTCTCACTCTCTCTCTCTCTCTGCTGCCTATCAGGATAATCAAACTAGTTACACTGCATTTCCATGCCCTTCATTATCTAATGACTCATCATGTACGTATCTGTTTGGACTCACCTGTAACAGGTGACCTGTTTGTTGTTTTATTGTGAAGATGTTCTATTGTGATTTAACTACCTAGAGCCTGGATTCACACATCCAGTTTCAGATACATAATTATGTGAACAATTTACACTAAACTGACCACAGAGGTGTGTGTGTGTGTGTGTGTGTGTGTGTGTGTGTGTGTGTGTGTGTGTGTGTGTGTGTGTGTGTGTGTGTGTGTGTGTGTGCGTGTGTGTGCGTGTGCGTGTGCGTGTGCGTGTGCGTGTGCGTGTGTGTGTGTGTGTGTGTGTGTGGTTTGTGTGGGGTGTGTTTACATATAACCACGGAGCACTGACCTGGATACTAAAGACTATATAAATAGATCTCTGGCCTGTCATCAGCTGTCACACTTTATTCCAGTCCACTGTCCTGCATCATTTGTGGAATATGATATATTATATGGTACTTCATTTCAGAAAAACACAAGTGTACCATAATATGACCTATATACTGATAGCATATGAGTATGCAAATCATAGTCTAAAGTTGAGCTGTGATATACTGAGGATATTCAGACAACACAGTAAAATCCTCAGTGTTCATTTATCCATTTGTAACTCAGAGCATAGAAATGGAACCATTTGTACATTCTCTGTTAGTAAATGAACACTGATCATGTGTGTACATAACAACAAGCTGCAGTGTTTCCTGACGTTTGTCCAGTGAAAAACACCTGATGAGCGCTTGTTGCCATGCAGGCCACTGTCACTGTTCTCGCCGTCACTCTGCACCTGGCCATCTCTTAAGCTCTTGGGTTCGAATGAACTCCAGCCCTCGTTTGAGACTATAGTGTCCAATGCCCTGCAGCTGACCCTTAAACCAGCCACAAAGGCCATGTACACACTGGCAGGCAGGCAGCCCAAATCCCATCTTTAGCCTATCCAGATTGGAATAAGATTGTTTTTAACAAGTCTGAACAGCATAAAACAACTTTTGTTAATCAGATTTGAACCACATTCCTATAGGTGCTTGCCAAAAATAGCAGATATACAAGGTCACAAACCATAACTCTATAGATGGGTTTCCGCGCGACGTCATCACAGAGCAGAGTGCGCAATCTGCGCATGCGGGTGGTAGAACGAACCGGAAGCGCCATTCACTCTGTTGTTATTTTCGGGATTTAGATAGGCATAATGCTGCTATTTTAGGCATAATAGGCATAATGCTGCTATTATATACAAACAGATCCAACTTCCGACAAATAATTTGTATTGAGTAAAGAAGATATTACAAACTGCATCATTTAATCTACTTTCATTAAGCCCGGTGAAGACCATTTCTTTTCTGAATGTACATTTGACTAGAGCTGCTGCGGGTAATAGCGCCCTCTACTGCTCAACCCTCCACTGCGCGCGCATCATCCTCTCATGTTTACAAACAGGAAACCCATCTATTGGTCATGGTCACAACACGTTGCATCACCACACGTTGTCAGCTTGTATAACTGCTATCCTGGCTGCTGTCTGACTCTGAATAACAACACAAATTCAATCTGATCACTTGCAATTAACAGCGTGGACAGTCAGTCAAGTTCTGAAGATCAGATTTGAGAAACAAATCAGATTTGCCTGAAGTCTGAACAAAGCCAAAGCACACAGTGCTGATGTATCTCTGACTGCACACTGCACAATCCTGTGTGATGATTAATCATATGAGCCCAAGCTCATACGTAGGATTCCTGTCAACAAAGTATATATAATAGGGATTAAGTGGTTAAACTCTGAGTTAAGTAAACACTCAGGTATTTGTGCAGTGTGACTTCAGTGCCTCGCTCTGATTTCAGAGCGACAACTATCAACAATAACAGCCTGGTCGCTAGAGAAATGTTGTCACAGTACGTTCTGCAGAA
This sequence comes from Gymnoscopelus braueri, assembly GCF_963280865.1. Classification (NCBI taxonomy): domain Eukaryota; kingdom Metazoa; phylum Chordata; class Actinopteri; order Myctophiformes; family Myctophidae; genus Gymnoscopelus; species Gymnoscopelus braueri. Next base: position 38,966,522 of record NC_137623.1, read on the forward strand.
ATGTACGTTGATAACATTTTGTATCCCACATGGTCCACATGGTCCGCAGGTGAGAACTATGTAGTCAATGGTCAATTGTACGTTGCATACTAACGAACCCTAAACCTAACCCTAACCCTAACCTTAACCCTAACCCTAACCCTAACCCTTAACCTAACCCTAACGCCTAAATCTAACCATAAACCTAAACGTTGAAATGCAACATACCTAAAAGTGTAACATTGTTGTGGTCCAGAAAGGTTGTCATTGAACGTTTCTGGAGAAACGTTCAATTACAACGTTTCCTCTGGTGATAAGGTTGAAAATAAGGGCAATATCCTCACATTTCTTTCTATGATGGATAAAACTAAGCATGTACACTGTATGTGCATAAATTAACAAATTCATTATTTTTATTTTAGTACTGTACATTTTTCTGTATAGGTTAAAAACTGCAGATGGGTAAAATAATGTCAGGTTGTACCTTACAGTACACTGTGATGTAAGCGCCGCTGCAGTTAATAAAGTTGATAATGGGTGTGTTAGGTTAAGGTGTGCCAAAGTGCAAGCATTGAAGTCAACAGTATTGTCATTGCTGGCACATTGGCACGCCTAAATCTAACTATAAAACTGCCTAGGGTTGCATGCCCCATTAAGTGGTGTCATACGGTGTGAAGTGCATGCCAGCCTAAAGCCATTTTAAAATACACTTGCAGAGACAATATTGACTGGTAACCAGCAGGAGAGGATGACTCTGCATCATTTATTTATTTGACCTATATAACTGGGATGATACATGGAGGAGGTGGCTCCCAATGTTTAAAACAACTACATGTTTAGCATAGCTTGCTTTAAAGAATGTTAAATAATCATTCTTTCCAAGAATCTTCAAATTCTCACTTTCCCCAAGTAACAACAAACCTTCTTTTGAATGCCTACCGAAAGAAAGCTATAGAAAATATACAGAAGAAAACGCGAAAATCTGAGGTAAAGCTATTGCTGCAATTAATGAACTATACTCACCAAAACCAAACAAGAAATACATTAGTATCCTCAAGCTTTTGACAGCGCTGTTGCCAGTGTTTTCTCGATAGTATATCCAAGGCCAATGTGTGTGTGTGTCTCGTCCTCCTCTAAGGAGTCCAGTCCTCTGGGTCTATATTTGCCCAGGGTGTCGAGTAGGGCGGGTGGGTTAGTAGAGGTGATAGGTGGCGAGGTGGACATGAGATGGGACAGGAGGTGGGGACAGAACAGGAGCTGGGTAAGCCATGACTGTTGGTGTTCAGAGGGGGGGGGGGGGGGGGCTTGGTGTGACAGACTTGGTATGCCTGGCAGTCAGCTGGATTGGACAGAGTTCACAACGCTGTAAACAAAGGGCAAAAGAGTGGGGTGGCAGCCCCTGTAAACTGGATTGGTGAAGCAACAGGGTGCAACACACGCACCCATGCACACGCACCCACCCACCCACACACACACACGGTCCTGTATTGGCAAAAATTGGAGACATGGGATGGGAGCCATAAGATGGAGAGGTAGCTTGGTAGCTTTATGGAATAATAGACTAATACAAATACCAGAGAACAAAGTAGCCTGAACTGTAAAAGGTGTATGCAGGATATGATTATAGGAATTGGGGCATACAATAGATTCTAAAGTAAATTACTGTAGACATCTACTTGGGTAAACAAATCTTGTTAGAGAATATTGTATATAAACCAAATCATTTAGCATGACAAAAAAAAGGGCTATGCCTGTGAAAAAAAATATGCTTTGTGTTACATTATTCTTATGTGCCCAACTTTGTTTTGGCCCCTGCACCCTGAGACTAGTCGTTACCGAGGGGTAAATAGACGAACAGTGAGTGGATTTGTAATTATTGTGACATCACTGTAAACGAGAATGAGTTCCACTTTGTTGTATTGTCTTTTATATCACGAGTTGCATTAATAAAATCATTTGATAGGTGTCAAAGCTCACACATGTGGTTAAGTGAGAAACTTCGACTTAATGAACACAAGGTATTTGCAATTATGTTACCTAGAGAAAGCTTGGGATAAATGAGCAAAAAGAACATACTGATATTATTTGTGTTACAAATAATTTCACTCCTTTCTTTGTGTAAGTTGTGCCTATCATGCAGTTTTCAGTTTTTGAGAAAGTGAATGTGTCGTTGTGTAATTATGTATTTATTCTTTGGTGTGTCTTATAATTCCACAACGCAGGGGTCTTCAACGTTTTTCAGTATAACTTTTTTATTTTTTAGAAAACCTTCCATGCAGCTTGATAATAAGATGCTTTCAAAGCAAACTCACCATCAATGTTAGTTGACCTTTGACAGATTTTAGACTGAGAGTGTGGAAGTATTCCACAGCAGTGTTTCTTTTAAGTGACTATATTTGTCTCCAAGTGATGCATGCTTTGATGGCTTCATAGATTCATTTGACAGTACTCATCAGTGTTGAGTAAATTAAATGTTTTTGGTTCATTTGTTTGTTTACACATTTAGCTTTGATAATAATATGTTGAATTCATGTTAATGTGTATTTTCAGACATTTACATTTTTGGAGAAAAACAAACAAAACAGAATGTTTCTATCACACAACGATTTGGAGGACCCCCTGTGGTAACTCTAATGCTGCGTTCACACCGGCGGATACAAAATGTACAAAGATATTAAGCTACACAGCATGTATCTGTCGCTTTGTAGCTTTGCTTCTGATGTTGAAGCCAGTTCAACTTATTTGTAGCTTTGTAGCTGTTGTAGCTTTTGTAGCAGCTACATCGGATGTGTCTTTTTGTATCTTCATGTCGCCGGCTTCCATTGAAAATTAATGGTAGACTGTATTTTTGTCGCTGCCAGTGTGAACTCAGCACCCTAGCGGTGCGAGACTAGCGAGACTTGAAGACCCCTGCCATAACGGATGGGCCTTAAAATGAAAATACTCAAAAATAATGGCGCTATAATAGGCCAACGTGAAAAGGGTGCCATGTCTTCTTAGGCCTTGCACGACAATCGGACACTGACTGCATTCATGATTTGAGGCATTTTGTTAAAAACATTTGTTTAGCTAAATTAGACCTGTTGGTGGCGCTATAACAGGCCAATGTTAAAAGGGTGGCATTTTAAGGGGGCACGGTGGCGCAGTCGGTAGCGCTGTCGCCTCACAGCTAGAAGGTCCCGGGTTCGATTCCCGCCGGGGACGCTGTGGGCACTGGGGGCGTGTCTTCTCCTCCGCGTCATCGGCGCCCATACCCTAGGTGGGGTTGGCGAAAGGGCCTACTCTGTGTGGAGTTTGCATGTTCTCCCCGTGTCTCTCAGGGTAGTTAATACCCTCACAAAAACATGTAGTAATCCTGGTCACTATAACACCGCCCCCATGACAGCCGGGGCGCCTGATGGAGGGGAAGGGAACTGGTTGGAATAACGTGTTCCTTCCACGCGCTACGTCCAACCAGGGAAACTCCCCGCTGTCAGGTGACAAGAAGGTCAGTTGGCTCTCATGCATTGAAGGAGGCATGAGCTCGGCCCTGGCCTCCCTAGGCTGGTGAGGGGAGTGTAGTGCCCAGGATCACTTAGAAAATTGGCACCGGCTGAAAAATAAGGGTTACAAAATCGTGGGATAAAAATTATTAAAAAAAAAAAAAAAAGGGTGGCATTTGTTCCTCAACATAGTGTGAATGTGCGTGCAAAGTTTGAGCGCAATTGGACGCTGCGTTCATGATTTGCGGAATGTTGTTCAAAACAAGCCAATAATGCAAACTTTAGATGTCAATCTTAGCCAATCAGTATGGAATATGAAAAATCAAACACATCCGTCGTGATCACATGACTATAGAGATCATGTTTACCGATTTGCGTGAAATTTGGATAAAATTGGAAGGAGTAGTATAAAATAATGTGTTTTACATAAGTCGGCCTCCTGGTGGCGCTATAAAAGGCAGATGTGAAAAATGCAGGGCAAAGGTTTTTCCTTGACCTCTAGGGAGTGTGCATACAAAGTTTTACACGGATCGGTGCAGTTATAGGTAAAAACACGAATCGGCCTATTATAGCGCCACCATGAGGCTGATTTGACAAAATTCAAATGGTAGTTCTTCCTCGGCCTAATGGGACTGTGCGTGCAAAATTTCACGAAAATTGCATGCTGTGTTCATTATTTGAGGCATTTTGTTCAAAACGGAGCACTCCTGCAAACTTTGGAAGACATTTTTAGCCAATCAGGATGGAATATGAGAAATCTGAAAGATCCATGTCGTTTAATGACTATAGAGATACTTTGTACCGATTTGCGTGACTTCTGGACAAAATCTGTAGGAGTACTGTCAAAAAATGTGTTTTGCACAAATCGACCTCCTGGTGGCGCTATAAAAGGCCCATGAGAAGAATTTGGGGCAAAGGTTCTGAATTGGCATCCAGGGAATGTGTGTGCACAGTTTCGCTGCGATCAAGACAACGGTGCCAGAGATTAGCTGGTCACAGACGGACGGACACACGGACACACGGACACAAGGACACACGGACGGACGGACGGACGGGGTGTAAAACATACTCTCTCGCCATGCCTTTCGGCCTGGCGGAGACAAAAATGCAGGGCAAAGGTTTTTCCTTGACCTCTAGGGAGTGCGCATACAAAGTTTTACACAGATCGGTGCAGTGATAGGTAAAAATATGAATCGGCCTCTTACAGCGCCACCATGAGGCTGATTTGAACATTTTCAAGTGTCATTTCTTCCTCGGCATAGTGGAAATATGCGTGCAAAATTTCACGGAAATTGCATGCTGTGTTCATGATTTGAGGCATTTTGTTGAAAACAAAACATTCCTGCAAACTTTGGAAGCCATTTTTAGCCAATCAGGATGGAATATGAAAAATCTGAAAGACCAGTTTCGTTTAATGACTATAGAGATACTGTGTACCGATTTGCAAGATATTTTAACAAAATCTGTAGGAGTACTGTCAAAACATATGTTTTGCACAAATCGGCCTCCTGGTGGCGCTATAAAAGGCCCATGTGAAAAATTTGGGGCAGAAGTTCGGAATTGGCATCCAGGGAGTGTGTGTGCACAGTTTCGCTGCGATCAAGCCAACGGTGTCAGAGATTAGCTGGTCACAGACGGACGGACGGACGGACGGACGGACGGACGGACGGACGGACGGACAAACGGACGGAGGGTAAAACATACTCTCTCGCCATGGGTAAAACATACTCTCTCGCCATGCCTTTCGGCCTGGCGGAGACAACAATGAACATCTTCTGTGGTATTACGGCCTTGTATGCTGAACTGTTTTTTTTAAAACAGTTTTTAACCGTTTTTAGATAAGTTTAGTATTGTTATTTATGTACTGTTTTTTATCTCTGTGTATTATACAGCACCCCCAACCTAAGTTTTTTACAGTGCATGTACTTGTACATCCTTTTGACAATAAACATATGAAATCTTGAAATCTTGAAAGAAAATGATGTGGTGTAAATAGCAGCAAGATACTCTTTGTAGCATACTTTCGAGGTGGCAATCTGAATCACTCACAAATGGCATGCCTGTCTTTAGTTACTGTACGCCACTGGTATGCAGTAGAGTACAATACTATTGTATTGAGAAGCATAATGCAGACACACTGACATGGGCCCTATCTTGGGGAAATGCCACAGTTGTTATTTTGTCTGAATTAAGCATTTCAGTGAGCTAGTGCTCCCTTATGCCTAAACTTGTTAGGCATGTTTTACTAGTTTGAAACACATTTTAATAGTTCAAATAGCCGATCTACAAGCTCACAATGTGTCGATGTAGATCGGCTATTTTCAACAACTGTGTTGTTTCAAAACAACTGTGTAATTTCAGGCATTTTTGTTATGTGTTGTATAGGCCTACTGAAATCCCATATCTACAATATACTCACCTGGCTAAAGTCTTCTCTGTTAATGAGGAAAATCCTGATGATGGTAGGTTATTGTAGAGAATATGATCTCAGCTGCCACTCTGCTGTAACACTCTTTCACCTTTGATTCTCAAACAGCACATCGTTAGATTCAAGTCAACATCCTATCCTGTTGCACCTTGATAAAAGTTAACCCTTCCCTGGACTCTTTAGTGCTGTGTGCAGGTTGATAAGTGCAGAATAAAGCTGCATCTCATGTGTAATCAGCCCTCATGTGTATATTAGTCTTGTTCCCCAGTCAGGCCTTGTCGGGTCATTGTTTGTTGTCACATCATGTTCAACGTTGCATGACTTGCATCAGTTTGTGTTTGTGATCAGTCTGTTATGGCAAGTGTTCTCTTCTCTGGAATTGCATGCGGGAATAAATAGATGATTCAAAGACTCTGACATCTAATGACATTAGGGCACGCATTTGCCCTGACTGAAAGGACACGTTTTTGATTGGCATTGCACTGATAATTATTGTCTCCGCCAGGCCGAAAGGCATGGCGAGAGAGTATGTTTTGCACCCTGTCCATCCGTCCGTCCGTCCGTGTGTGTGTCCGTGTCCGTGTCCGTGTGTGTGTTCAGAACCTTTGCCTCAAATTTTTCACATGGGCCTGTTATAGCGCCACCAGGAGGCCGCTTTTTCCAAAACACATTTTCTGACCGTACTCCTACAGATTTTGTCTAAACATCACGCAAATCGGTACACAGTATGTTTATAGTCATTCAACAAAACATGTATGTCAGATTTTTCATATTCCATCCTGATTGGCTAAAATGGCTTCCAAAGTTTGCAGGAGTGCTCCGTTTTGAACAAAATGCCTCATGATCACAGCATGCAATTTCCCTGAAATTCAGCACACACATTCCCACTATGCAGAGGAAGAAATGCCACTTCAAATTTTTCAAATCAGCCTCATGGTGGCGCTATAACAGTCCGATTCGTGTTTTTACCTATAACTGCACCGATCTGTATAAAACTTTGTATGCGCACTCCCTAGAGGTCAAGGAAAAACCTTTGCCCTGCATTTTTCACATCTGCCTTTTATAGCGCCACCAAGAGGCTGACTTATGTAAAAAAAAATATATATATATTACTCCTTCCCATTTTATCCAAATTTCACGCATGATACACATGATCTCTATAGTCATTTGATCAAGACGGATCTGTTTGATTTTTCACATTCCATCCTGATTGGCTAAGATTAACATCTAAAGTTTGCAGTAGTGGCTTGTTTTGAACAAAATGCCGCAAATCATGAACACAGCGTCTGATTGCGCTGAAACTTTCCACGCACATTCACACCATGTTGAGGAACAAATGCCACCCTTTTAACATTGGCCTGTTGTAGCGCCACCAGCAGGTCAAATTTAGCAAAACACATTTTTAGAACAAAATGCCTCAAATCATGAATGCAGTGTCCGATTGCCGTGCACGGCCTAGGAAGAAATGGCACCCTTTTCACATTGGCCTATTATAGCACCACCAGGAGGCCAAAATAACCTACTGTACCTGACCTGGCTCCGAGGAGCACTTTTTCTAGTTTTCTTCTACTTTTGAAATATTTGATGTCACATCAGGATGCAATGATCATCAGACTCCCTCCCCAGTCAGAGTTCGGATGTTGAATGAATGTAGAATTATGTGCAGGATATCGTTTGCATACAGATGCGTGTAGAAAAAGCCGTTCTCTCACACATGCCAGTGTACCATAGGCATACCGTATACATACTACGCATACAGCGTTTCGTTGCACCGGCAGGCAATCCACTGTGCCAAGCTAGCTAGTTACGGCCGGATCTCTTGTGGGGTCAGTCGCTACAATATAAACACACACACAGCATTGTGTGTGTGTGTGTGTGTGTGTGTGTGTGTGTGTGTGTGTGTGTGTGTGTGTGTGTGTGTGTGTGTGTGTGTGTGTGTGTGTGTGTGTGTGTGTGTGTGTGTGTGTGCGTGCGTGCGTGCGTGCATGCATGCGTGCGTTTGTGTACTCCACCACTCAGCTAAAAACACACCAGAACAGTCTGTGATACTGATAACATAGCTTCAAATTCCTTAAGTAGTATGTCATCACAATGCAACCAAAATAATGCTAGATAGAGATAAATGAAATACTTATCTGAGAAGATTAAGAAACATGGGGCCACACCCTTCTAGGCTTTGAAGTCGATTGGATTTCTAAATCAGTTTGATTCTGTTGTGGTAGTAGTAGCTCCCTGGACTCCAATTTCAAGATTTTACACCATTTTGCGTTATCTTCAAGACATATTTAGCTACTAGTCCTAAAATAGCGAAAAGACCATACAAGCTGTTGTGAGATTGTAGTTTGGCTATTTTCACCAATTGTTCACCTATTATTGCAGAATGTTTGCCTATTATGACATGCCCAGAATAGGAACGCCAGGGTTCTTGTGGTTAAGGGGTAGTTCAGTGATTCTCAAAGTGGGATCCAGGGACACCCAGGGGTCCTTGAGGGGGTTCCAGGGGGTCCCCAGCAAAAGTAGTTAATATAGCATGAAAACCGCTTTAACTCTATATACATGGCTATTTAAAAATAGCCGATCTACAGGCTCACACATGTCTTGACACGTAGAGCCTGTAGATCTGCTATTTCTGAAATGTTTTTAAGAAATTTTAAAAGAAATTGAATATTTTTTAAACATTTTAACAACACAAATCTTGTCCTCGTCCATTCGTCCGTGGTCAAATACATATTAATTTGGGGGTCCTTGAAAAAAAAGTTTGAGAACCACTGGGGTAGTTTATACAATGGCTTCAGTTTCACTTCAATCTTTTGGTTCGTTCAACATGGCTGTTTCTGTGGGCTTCATTCATATAAAAGGTATGTTGTGTATCTTATGATGTTACATTGTTTCTTTTAAATTGATTTGTTGATGCTTGATTTATCTGTTTTTGTGTCTTGTGTTTTATTTGGTTCCATGTTCTTTCGTCAGAACTTCGTTCTACTGAAGAACAATAAATAATGACATTTACCAACGCAAACCATACTTCTTCTTTGTCTCTCTTGCTATTAGCCTCGTCTTAGTGCTAACTATTTTATTACATTTTTTCTCTGACTGGGGAGGGAGTCTGGGTGATACGTGGGTGGGTTCTAATGATCATTACATCCTGATCGTGAAAGAAAATATTTCAAAAGAAGAAGAAAAAATAAATAAAGGGTATTATGGACAATCAACATCTGGAAATAATGTGTCATCATAATGACTTTACTTCAATTCATCCAATATTGATGAATATCTTTATACAGCTTCGTTCTGATTTCCTTTTTGTGTCTGGTTGTAAACGACTTTTAAAGTACTCTAGAGCTTGCTCCTACAAACACTCACACTTACTCTTACTCACTCGCTCTTAGCTTTTTCTGACATTTCGCCACAATTGTTAAATTGCCAGAAAATTGGACCCTTCGCTAAACCCCACCCCAAAAGCGATTGTCCAATGCCAGCTTAGCAACCGTTGTTAGCCTGGCATAGGTCTGGCAAGCTTTCGTCGCCTGCCATAGCTGTCAATGTTATTTCGCCCACACACACAATCATTTGCAACATAATAGCAAGAATAGGAATACCACGATAACGCAATGGTGACTATGAACCACGTACCCAAACCCGTTGGAGGCTGCTTTTCCCAAGCTGAAATCTGCACTTAAACTGCAAGGCTGCATGGCTGTGTTGTTGAACACATACACAGCTTAACGTCAGGAAAGTTACACGACTACCTCTCCCAGGTGGTGTCAATAATATGCTACTAATCACCTTAATCGTAACAAAATTCAGAATCACAGCGCTGCCTGTTTCGGATTCCACACGTAAAAGTATATTAATTCATGTGTTCGTCTATTTATTAACTGCTACTGCAGTCTTACCCTGCGATACATGAAAACTCCTGTTACAGTCATGGATCAACTTCAACCTGGTGTTTGCACTTTTTCCATTTACGGTCCGTACATCTATATAAACGTTCAGATTTCAAATATAAAGTGCTTACCCCATGGCCACGGATGTTACAATTATGCATCTCAAAAGTACCTGTATATTCTGTATTGTTCAATAAAAAGCATTTTAATCCGACCAGTGGCCATTTTCTCATAATGTATCAGAGTGCAATACACCTACCAACCGATAGGGTCGCTCAGTTGAAAGCATGTGGAGAAAATGGCCACCGATCAGATTAAAATGCTTTTTATTGAACAATACGGATGATACGGGTACTTCTGAGAGCCCGTACATAAATGTAACATTCGTGGCCATGGGATAAGCACTTTATATTTGAAATATGAACGTTTATGTAGATGTACGGGCCATAAATGGAGAAAGTGCAAACACCAGGTTGAAGTTCATCCATGACGGTCGTGACAGTCGACCGTCGTGTATCCATGGCTATTACTCCCTCTAACATTTCCCATGTTTTTAGTTATTGAAATAATGTCATGCACATTTGTCCAGTGCATAGCCTACTGCAGACCTAGATTTTGGTCTGCCTTCAGCCTTTCACTTCCGGTGGTGCGACTACGTTTTCATTCCCACTAACAATATTTCTACACGGAACACTAACACCACTTCTCCCAGAGAACATGGATCGTTTTGGTTATAAGCCCACTTGTTTCTATGATGAAAGAGCAAGTTAAAATGTGAATATCTTTCCGTGGTTGTCTGCTCCGAGGACGCTATTGTTAAATGAGTTTCGGTTTGTTTTCAGTGGGAAGCAGAGCACAGACAGTAAATCCCGCCCACTACATTTGATTGGGTAAAGCGCGGCCTGCTTCCTGATCTGAAGGCACGCCCACTTGTAGGTCAGTGTGTACATGTTATGACTTATGACGAACCCCCCCCCCCCCAGAATCAGAATCTGTTCTTGAGAGGTTAGGGTGTGACTAACTTCGCACCACCAGTCACAGAGTAGACTGGGTGGGGTTTAGCGAAGGGTCCATTGTAATACTACAGTCATCTAACAGTTCTTCTTGGTCACTCACAAGGTTACTAGGATAGACACTAGAGGGCAGCAGAGTGCTAAAAGAGATGCAATCCTGTAGAAACAAATTTGACTCGCACCTCTATAGATTGCACCACTATGGTCTCATCTGATCTTACCACCTCTTCAGTCCACTCCAAAACATAAACAAATTATTATTTTGGTGAAGATCCTTGTACTGATACTTTTCAATATTGATGAAACATGTAAAGGCTTTATTTCAAAGTTGTCTGCACGCTTTGAGCTTGTAGATCAGCAATTTTAGCTGTTTTAGCTTGTGATTAAAGGTCACCAGTGGTGGATAAAAGTACTCAACTACTCTACTTGAGTCAAAGTATAGATACTCCTGGTCAAATATTACTCAGCTACGAAGTTGCTCCGAGTTTAAGTACTGAGGACTTACACTTAACAAAAATATTTTTTTAAATCCTCAAGTATTTGTTTTATGTGTTTTAGCTTATGTGTATTTAGTTTTTAGTTTTTTTATCTATTGTGCAGCACTTTGGTAACCTTGCATTGTAAAATGTGCTATATAAATAACGTGGATTGGATTGGTGAAGCTTGCTGGATAGTACAACTAATGGCCATACATCAATACACACCACTGTGCAGAGTTACCAATTAATTTTCCATGGTTACCTGACTTATCCGCAGCTTTCACATTTTGCTCTGCAGCAGCATTAACAGACGACGTTACACTGATAAGAACCAGTATGCGTGCAACCAGTCTGCGTGCAACCAGTATGCGCGCAATGAATCCCATTCAGGTCCGCCTCACCAGCCAACACAAGAGGTTGTTGGGGTGCGCTGAAACAACAGGTTGAGAATTGATTGCGTGACACAATCACCAGTGCATCCAGTCTCAATGTTGGTAAACAAATAGCTCCAATCGGAACCTCTCCCTCCGCTGTATAGCTCCGAGCTACATAGCGGAGGGAGAGGTTCTAAATGGGGCTAGTAAACAATAATTGGTCTATTGCATGTTAGCCTCGGAAACCCAGGCTTTTTTTTTTGTTACAAAAGAAAAAAAGCCTGGGGGAGCCATGCAGGAACGATGGTCTTGGACCTTGTTATCTCCTAACCAATCAGAGTGCAGAGGCGCGTCGCTCTAAATTTGGTGACGTCAGCGTGCTCCGTGCACAGGCCGAGGGGGGGAGGGGAGGGGAGGCGGGGACATAGATTGGTGAAGCAATAGGAAGCCACGCACAAATCCGGGCGGCTGTGTTTGGGTCCGCCCTTCAAGACCATGGATTGAGCTCGTAGCCTCAGGCTAATTGCATGTTGACTGGAGGACCTCTACAGATTGCACCACTATGGTCTCATCTGACCATAGGGGTTGCCACCTCCTCAGTCCAAAAGATAAACAAATCATTTTGGTGAAGATCCTTCTACTGATACTTTTTCAATGCATCTTGATGCCACAAAACGGTAAGGACTTTATTTCAAAGTGGTCTGCGCGCTTTGATCTGGTAGATCAGCAAGTTTCTCTGTTTTTGAAAACTTTTGAAAGTGGTTAAGTCTGTCTATGGGTTTTATATTGAACCAACAATGGCAAGTATGAGCTTGTGACTAAATAGGCCGACTAACTACATTGGATCCATTTCGAACACAGATCCTTTTATTCCATTTCTTGAAAAGTAGCAGTTTTGGACATACAGTTTCCAGCCGACAGCGACCATACTCTACCTTAGTTGTTCTCAAACTTTTTCCGTGCCAAGGACCCCCAAATTGATATGCATTTGGCTGCAGACCCCCATCTGAAAATGTTTTGTTCCAGGGACCCCCAGAAGCAAAGATTTGATTTGCTTTAAAATATATATATTCAAAGTTTTCACGATTTTTACTATAGACTTAAAGGGCAAGACCACTTTGGTAGAGGTTTCGGTTGTGTAGTTGTAACTCCAAAGGTGGGCAAGAAATCAAAAATAATTGCTCCATTGATTAGAAATTGATTATTCAAAATGGATTGGTGAAGCCGGCTGGATAGTACTAATGGCCATACTGTATCTTTAGACACCACTGTGTAGTTACCAATACATTTTCCATGTATTGCTTACCCGACTTATCCGCAGCTTCCGTATTTTGCACTGTTGCGCATTAATAGTTGCAAGCAAAAAGCAGTCTACAATTTGGGTCTTCATTTCCTTCAAGACTATAAAACTTTGGAAAAAGAAAAATAGCTGCCAGACTCAGTAGTGACTCTGTATGCCGTTGAGTCTGCTACAGTCAGTGTACAATGGACAACAATTATAAGAACACTGAATGTATTTGTAATTATCATAAGCAGTCATTGTATATCGTTAGCCTCTTAGCATAATTGCCCAATTTTTTGGGGCCAAATTGACATTTCTGCCTCTTAAAGGAGAATTTTGGACTAAAGTTTTCTTACCTTTTCTATGACGTTATGATATCTTAGGATGAATGGTACAGTAGAAAATTTTCATAACTCCACCCCTGAGCCGCCACAGCTTAAAAGGTGCGCGGATAGGCCTTAGGTTAGATCACATATTTTAATAGCTTTTTTTTTTTTTTTAATTGGTGAGATCTGACGTTCATAGTGACAGAACACTATGCAACCAAAAATAAATAAATAAATAAAAACAGAAGTCTCGCTAGACAAGATTGAAATCTCGAGATTTCAATCTCGTCTAGCGAGACTTCTGTTTTTTTTTTTTTTTTTTTGGGACAGTATTCTGTCACTATGAACGTCAGATCTCACCAAAAAAAAAAAATTCCCCTTTAACACTGCTGCTTCATTGTGCCTTATAGACTATCAGATTGCTTGTTACATTCCAAAATGCCGTAGGCATAAAGTGATTTCTGGCAACTTTTTGACTTGAGCAGAAACTATTTTTGAATGTAAAATGATTCTGATGAACATGAGGCTGAGAACATAGGCAATAAGGCAGGATGAATCAGCAGTGTTAGGAGATAAGAGTAGAATTAGGCAGAAAATAGAGGCAGATAAACATATAGGCAAAAGTAGTCATTTGTCATGTTTAAGGTTTTCAGGAAAGAAGAAATGAAAAATCGAAAAATCATTATCTGCCTAAGTCATCTAGTTGACTTAGTCTTAGGCAATCATGAGAAAAAAGACAGTTTATCTGCCTTTATTTATATAGATCTGCTTAACTCTACTCTCCTAACACTGCTGATTCATCCTGCCTTATTGCCTACAGTATGTTCTCAGCCTAGGAGTGGGGTATGGCCAGGCTCTTGTAGAGTTTGGATGTGATTGGAGACGAAGGGCCGGTGTGCTGAGATGTGCTCTGGAGCTCTCTTGGGGCGCTAATGAGTGCAGAGAGAGAGAGAGAGAGAGAGAGCCCACAGAACATTGGATGTGGAGGCGAAGACGGACGAGACATAACACCATCGTTGTCATGGAGATTACAGCCCATAATACTACATGTGTTTTGGACCAAATCACACACAGTGTGAAACAGTCGCATGTCAGAGCACTGCATGCAGTGTATCAAATGTATATGTTTTACTCACGGTAAGACCTTGCAGATAATACAAATAAATCATGAAGTATAATTTGCCCTGAGTTGATCTGGAAATATGTGTAGTTGTGGTGCAGTCCGCATTCGGACCGTGGTCCACCTATTGAGGGCCACTACTAGTGGTCCTCACCGTGGCATCTGCCTATTTACTTCATACCTAGTGGTCCACTAGGTATGAAGTAAATAGGCAGTTGGGTCTAAAACAGGAAAGAAGTAAAGGCTTACAGTATGTGGGCTACATACACACACTTTTTAACAGGGGAAAGTATCTAACAATAGTTAATGTGATCTGAGGCACATACACTCTTGTCAGCAATATTCTGTGTTGATACAGTCAATATACAGTAGGCCTATATCTCTGCTGTTCGGCCGGAACCAGCTAAATCCAAAATGGTAATTGTTCAGGAAATGAAAAACAAAATATAAATTTTTCAGAAAATGAAGAAAACCTTATATTTTTAAAACAAAGCAATACTGCCTCATCAAACTTGGTATTGTGACTTTATATATTATCAGATACTTGCATGTGTCATTATATTATCACCACTTAACCCAAATCCAGTGCAAGTGGAGTTAGGAGGTTTTGTCCATCATTGATAAGAACAGCTGGCAATGGATCTCAAAGCTCACAACACATCACAACGCATTGTGAGCTTGGAGATCAGCTATTTATGGTGAGCGCCATCCTCATATACTATAGATCAAGCTGAATTCTGTACTTAAACAACTTTTATTTTAAAGATGGAGTGCCATGATATTTTTCAACCCTAAAACCTGATCATAAGGTATTATTATTATGTAAGGATTTTTTTCAACAAAAAAAAAGTGTAAGTGTTAAAATGTTGTTTTTATGTAGACACACCCACCAGTGCATTAAGTATACCTGGTTCTCACCTTAGCACCTCCTCCACCACCTTAGCACCACCCACCTGTCCTAGTCCCTCCTCCTCCTCATGCCCACACCTGTTGTGTTATGATAATGAGGGGGAGGGTGTGGGCTTTGTGATGTCACTAAAGCGCTGTTTCTCTATTGGCACATTTGACCCTCAAGGTTTCAGCCTCCAGGAAAAAACTCCAAATAGTCAGAGAAGACATAAAACACCATAAAAACACCACCGGGGGGCTTAATGAAGTTCTATCAACCTCATAGACACATGAAAAACAGAAAAAGTGCAAAAACATGGCACCACCTCTTTAACATGCATTGTAAACAACCATGGATCTAACTGTTACCACTGTTGTTCTTCTACAGTTGAGTGCAACAAACAATTCTGCCTCAATACTCAATCATGTATTTAACAAAAGCGATCATGGCACACCAACAATAAATAAATGGCATATAAATACAAAATACATTCATGAAAAATAGAATCTGTCAAATCTGTAGCCTACTGCACTAACAATAACAACCACAGTTGAATTTAACTATCATATACCTATCAACATTTTATTATCACACTGTTGTGTGTTGTGTGTTGCGTGTGTGTGGTGGATGTTTCTTAGTGCTTTAGATTGTCATAAAAGCTGTGAAAGTCTTTTGGCATGATCTCCTTGAGCTCTTGGAGATGTTTGAAACAAACTCCTGCACACACTCATTCTCTGTCCATTAACATTTAAAAAGAAAACACGAGCAGATGACCTTTGTGAAGACACCCTTCTCCTCTTTACTGGGGTGACATCTATCAAACCTTGCACATACATTCTCTTCTCTTCCCAGTTTATGTTCTCCCAAAAGCATTGAAAAATCTTCTCCCTGTCTGCCTCATACAGAGCAGAGCTTCTCGAGAGCCTGAGAGGAGGGGGGAGTTGTTTGTTTTTGACGGACAGTTTGAGGGTCCAATGGAGTTAGGAGTTTTCGTCAGAGGCGCTTTTTAATACTTTTCATATGTTATTATTAAAAAAAAAAATTACACAGATGTAGAGGGGGTTCAATAGCGTTGATTCATGAAAAAAAAAAAAAAACTGAAAATGGAGTTAGCTGGTCCCGTCTGGACACTGACGATATATAATATTCCTTTCCTTCCTTCTTTATAAATATCCAGTTTTGAACTGGAACTTCAACACCCAGGAACACTGGAGGCACAGATACTTTATTACTGTAGTTCATTAAAGTATTTTTTATTTGTTTGTCTTTTGGTTTATTTGACAGGGAGGGACAATGTACAATATAGTATAGTTTGCACCAGAGATAGCTATGGTCATTTATAACCGTAGTCCTTGTGTGGTCACCCTGGGTGGGCGTTAGCGGTACCACATCAACTGTGAGCAATGATTAAAAAAAGATATCTATGGCAAATAAGCACTATAAACAAATAAACAAGACGTAATACAAGATGTCACATAATGCAATTAAAGGAAAACTACAGTGAAAAATGTGATACAAAATGTTTTCTGTAGCACACAGCCTGGAGGACTGGGTGATGTGGTCTCTGGATCTGGTTCTGGTGAGGAGGCGGGCAGCAGAGTTTTGCACATATTGAATTTTTTTGACAACTTTGGAGGTGGCACCGTAAAGGAGGCTATTGCCGTAGTCAAGTCTGGATGTGATGAAGGCATGGGTGATAGTCTCTTCTGCAGTTTGGAATAGTGTGGGACGGAGGCGGGCGATGTTTCGGAGGTGGAAGAAGGCTGTTTTGGTAATGTGGTTGACTTGGGATTGGAAGGAGAAGGTGGGATCCAGGATGACACCAAGGTTGTGGACTTTGGTGGAGGGGGTGACAATGGAGCCGTCAATATTCAGGGTGAAATTACGAGTGGAGCGGGTGAGGCCATCTGGACCAATAATGAGGACTTCAGATTTATGGCAGTTTAGTTTCAAGAAGTTTTTTTGCATGGAGAGGGTGGTAGCAGTAATGGTTTTGGAGGGGAGGTAGAGCTGTGTGTCGTTGGAATAGCAATGAAAACTGAGGCCATGGTGGCGAAGGATCTGTCTAAGGGGGAGGATGTAAAGAATGAACAGGAGGGGGCCAACCACCGAGCCCTGGGGGACACCGTGGGTGACAGAGGTTGTGATGGATTTAAAGTTATTTATTGAGATGAATTGATGTCTGTCGGAAAGGTAGGATGTGAACCAGGAGAGGGCAGTGCCGGATATTCCGAGGGTGGATTTGAGGCGTGAGAGGAGTATGGAGTGGTTGATGGTGTCAAATACAGCACAAGGAGGGGAAGGATGTTGAGTGAGCCGGTGTCGCAGGAGAGCAGGAGGTCGTTGGTGACTTTGATGAGGGCAGTCTCTGTTCTGTGTTTGGAGCTGAAACCGGATTGTGAGTTTTCAAAGAGGTTATTGGATTCAAGATAGGTGGTGACAGTTAACAGCCCCATGGGTTAACAGTCCCATCTACAGTAGTAAAGGATCTTTTTTATTTTATAATAAAGTGTATGTAATTATTTTTGCAGTTTGGTGATTACTTTGCAGAAACTTTGCACGCACATTCCCACTAGGCCGAGGAACACATGCCACCCTTTTCACATTGTCCTGTTATAGTGCCACCAGGAGTCAGATTTTTGCTAAACAAATGTTTTGCTACTACTTGGACAGATTTTGTCCAAAAATCACGCAAATCGGTACACATTATCTCTATAGTCAAGTGATCAAGACGGATCCGTCCAATTTTTCATATTCCATCTTTATTGGCGAATTATGAACATTGCTGGCCCACAATAACCTACCTGACCTGGTGGAGACCTGTGCTCCGAGGAGCACTTTTTCTTGTTGACTATTTCCCCTGATTTTCAAAATAGCCTGCAATACCTCCTACTGCTGCACCCATTGTGCCAACAATCATTGTACCCATTGGGCCAAACCATGTACCAATAGATGCCCCAGTTCCAGCTCCAGCCACAGCCCCAGCAGCAACCGCTCCAAATGATGAATAATTAACAACAGCTTGTTTTCTTGCTTCTCTCTCACGTTCTTCTCTCATCTTACGCATCACCTCCTCTATTTTTTCAGGAAATGACAAAAACAAAAAAAAGTAGAGTTAGGAGGTTTTGTTCATCATTGATAAGAACTGCTGAATGGACCTCCAAGCTCACAATGCGGTCAAAAGTGGGTGGAGCCTGGAGTCAGCTAAACCAGCTAACTCCACCCCCCTATGGTGAACTTAGCTGGTTTAGCAGAGAAGTTTGAGGTTCCGAGAGAGAGAGAGAGAGAGAGAGAGAGAGAGAGAGAGAGAGAGAGAGAGAGAGAGAGAGAGAGAGAGAGAGAGAGAGAGAGAATCTTTATAACAACAGATGATGTTCTAAACACTATCTATTGCAACAGTGTTTTATCACTTAAGAAAATGAGCTACAATACACTCTTTATAGAGTAGTAGCACTTAACGTTTAAAATATCAACACATTAACAACCAAATAAAATGAATAACAACTAGAATTATAGCTGCAAGCAGCGATAAGCGGGGCCAAGAATGAAGAGAGAGAGACAAAGTGATAGAGCCAGACAGACAGACAGACAGACAGAGACACACAAAGTGATAGAGAAAGACACACAGACAGACAGGCAGGCAGGCAGGCAGACAGACAGACAGACAGACAGACAGTCAGACACAGTGATAGAGAAAGACAGACAGACAGACAGACAAAGTGATAGAGAAAGATAGACAGACAAAGTGATAGAGAAAGACAGACAGACAGACAGAGAAAGACAGCGATTAGCAGGGCCAACAATGAAGCGCAAAAATCGGGTTAGGAACCTCACTCATGGACACCTCAACCTATTGCCATTGACAGGAATCGAAGCCTCAACCTTCGGACTCACAGGCTGCAACACTACCTGTAGTGCTATAGCTTCGTCCAGGCTGATGTTGTCTGTTGAAGATCATAAACTCTTGCCTTCTGTCATGAACCAAGTCCCTGTTTCACTAACACTAAGATCACTCGTTCACAAACCATTTACCAATAGAGAAATGGTATGTCTCCTCAGAACCGAAACTAGTGAAAGTAGCCGATCTACAAGCTCACAAAGCGTTGCTATCTGAAAAGTTGTGAGATTGTAGATCGGCTATTTTCACATGTTATACATTGAAAAAACATACTCTCAAATAAGCATTTCATGTTATCTTTAACAATTGCACATGCATTAATTGATACAATCATGTTGTGTGCAATGCGATTTAAATGAAGTCTGCATGAGTTGAGGCTTGAACCGGCGACCTAACCGGCGAGATAAATAATGCCAATAATAAAACGGAGCCTTGCACTGTGCCAGTGCTTGGCCCTGTAAAAAGTGCTCCTCGGAGCACAGGTCTCCGCCAGGTCAGGTACGTTATTGTGGCCTCCTGGTGGCGCTATAATAGGCCAATGCGAAAAGGGTGCCATTTCTTCTAAGGCCTTTCACGGCAATCAGACACTGCATTCATGATTTGAGGCATTTTGTTCCAAAAATGTGTTTTGCTAAATTAGACCTGCTGGTGGCGCTATAACAGGACAATATGAAAAGGGGGGCATTTCTTCCTCGGCCTAGAGGGAATGTGCATGAAAAATTTCACGGAAATCGCACGTTGTGTTCATGATTTGAGGCATTTTGTTTAGAACGGACCTGATAGATATTTTTAATAATAATAATTTGTCTCGTGTTATATTCAGGGCCTAACTCATCCTGGCTCCCTATGTCTTCTCACTGTCAAACTGACATGTTTCACCCATGAGTCAGGGCCTTGCTTTATCTGTGTGACCTCAGTATACTTGCCTACCAATCTTATGATTGTATTAAGTTCGAGGTTGTACGGAACTAATTCTAGTATTAGTTCTCTCCTTTCCTCTAGAGTCGGCATGTGTTTTGAGCCATACAGAGCGCAGGCCCTCCGAGGTCACTGATTATCTCTGGAGGAATAGAGTACAGAAGTCCTGACGTCACTCGTTCATCCCCAGGTTCGTAAAGTAATTTCGCTATGGAGAATAACATTGGGTCATCATAGAATCGTCTCATATAAGAATTGTGGTCCAAAAATAAACAAACTGTCTTGGCGATATTGTCAGGGAGGAGGTTCTGTATCGTTTATGATGGTCAGTCACTAATATTTGATACAGTCTGTTTCTGGCGAAAATGTAACTAATTCGGCGGAAGTAACATTAGCGTTTTCTCACCGTCAGTTGATATTTCATATCCATAAGAGTAAAACCGCCAGGGTCATTTGTTTATTTTTGGAACACAGTTCTTATTTGACGCAATATTAAATACGTCTATGGGGATTCAGAATGGGGGTGGAAAACCGTGAACCAGGTAGACAAACCTAGGATGTGTAATTTACGTCAGACTTCGGTGCTCTTGGAGTTAACTTGACCATCTATGACAAAGCAACAACACCTCCAGCGACGCCGGTCAGAGCCAAGTTCAACGTGTTGTTTGAGACATTTGGACGCTGTTTGTCCAAGATTAACTGTCACACATCAGCTTGCCATCTTCTCTCTCAACCTACGAGCGAGGCTCCTCATGGCCAGATGTCATTGTCAGAGCTGATAACAACTTCATTTGTGTATAACTATTGTGATCATTGACTGTTTAGTCAGAGAGATATTTTTGCTGTACGGTGCCTCGTGTATTGATTCTTTCTCTTAATACAATGTCAACTTTTTAATTTGAGAACCGATTTCGTCTCATCCTTTTTACGCTGGGTTTTCAGCTGTTTAACTACAAATAGTTGTAATTAACATAGAGCAGGATTTACGACCCTTATCAGCTCCCTTATCAGCTCTATCAGGACCTATCCTGCAAACTTTGGAAGCCAATGTTAGCCAATTAGGATTGATTGAATATGAAATAACGGACACATCCGTCTTGATCACATGACTATAGAGATAGTGTGTACAGATTTGCATGATTTTTGGACAGAATCTGAAGGAGTATAGCAAAAATGGGTTTTACAAAAGTCAGCCTCCTGGTGGCGCTCTAAAAGGCAGATGTGAAAAATGCAGGGCAAAGGTTTTTCCTTGGCCTCTAGGGATTGGGCATGCAAAGTTTCACACAGATCGGTGCAGTTAGAGGTAAAAGTGTGAATCGGCCTGTTATAGCGCCACCATGAGGCTGATGGGAAGATTTTCGAGTGGCATTTCTTCCTCCGCCTAATGGGAATGTGCGTGCAAAATTTCACGGAAATCGCATGATGCGTTGAGGCATTTTGTTCAAAACAAACTTCAAAATCGGACAGTTCCGTGTTGATCACATGACTGAGATACTGTGTCCCGACTTGCGTGACGTTTGAACAAGATCTATAGGAGTAATATCAATTTTTTTTTGTGCAAAAATCTCCCCCCTGGTGGCGCTATAACAGACCAATCTGAAAGATTAGGGGCAGAGTTTGACTTTGCCATCCAGGGAGTCTGTGTGCACAATTTCGCAGCGACCGGGCCAACGGTGCCGGAGATTAGCTGTTCACAGACAGACACACGCACACGCGGACACACGGACAGGGTGCAAAACATTGTCTAGGCCATTGATTTGGCTGAGATTAGCAGTCGAATCAGTCTGATTCGACTGACAATTTCTCAGTCGAATCATGCAACAAAAAAAAAGTTATGCAATAGACAATAGAGGATCATTCCATTGGGTCATCAACATGTCCGTACACGGGCAAATATGTCCGTGGCAGGACATGTCTATGTCCGTGGCACATTTTTTATTTTGAAAAAAATAAAATCTAAATATAGCCTATGGTTTTCTTTATTATATTGTAGAAACATAAAAAATGTGTTTGAATAACTGACTCATAAAGTGACCAGCTCATTACATATGTTGCAGGAGATTTTGGTAACACTTGCTCATAGGTACCCGTAATTAACGCTTAATTTATGATTACTTAATACATTATTTAAGCTTTAATTAAGTGTTAATTAAGTGTTAATTAAGTGTTAATTAAGCATTAATTCCTTGTAATTCATCATCGATTAACATCATTAGTTAAGCAAAGTAACTTAATATATTATTTAAGCGTTAATTAAGCATTAATTAAGCATTAATTCATCATGAATCCCTGGTAATTCATCATTAACTAACATCAATGTTACTTAATACATGAATTCATGATGAATTAATGCTTAATTAACGCTTAAATAACGCTTAATGAAATAATAATGATGTTAATTACGGGTACCTTAAGAGCAAGTGTTACCTGATTGCTAATTGATGCCTGTGAATTCTGTGAATTTAGCAAAATGTGCTTTCAAAAAAACTTTTCATGGAGTGTATGTGGTGTGGTCAGACAATGAAATAATCAAAGTCAACGGCATGCGAGGGACCACAGTAAAAAAATGGTGCAGGAAAAGAGCAAAAACAGAAGGCATGTCATCTGTTCAGATTAAAGGTCATCACCATGCCACCTTGTGATGGACATTTCCATAAATATTGTATTTTTGCCACGGACATGCAAAACGAGTAATCAGTAATATTACCAGAATCACATAGCCCTAGCTCTAAAGTCTCTAAAGTGCCATAGTGTCTACTCTATTCCACAGCGCTACACATCTTAAAATGAGCCACTTATCAAATAAATAAATGTTTAATTATTTGGGGGGGAACGCCGATCTACAAGCTCACAGCATGTTGTGAGCTTGTAGATCAGCAATTTTCTTTTCTTTTTAGCCTATAATGACACGCCCAAAATTCGGATGTCAGAACCTGGAGACTGAGAAGTTATCCACTGTATACTGGCAGGTGGAAGTCATGAGACAGGCATTCAATGTGGCATGGTCGAAGTATATTCCATGTTTGGGACTTAAATAATTGGGTCTTATCAATACAGACAGTGCTTCCATCTTACATTGCAGGAGCAAAAGGGCCATACTTGAGGACAGGTAGAGATTGATTATAACCAGCTAAACTTGTTTTTAATAGTTGTGGTTTCCATTAAGGTGAACAGGTACTGTAGTCTATGTTGATGAGAAAGTCTAAGGTATGCCGAGAAATGACGAGAGAGTCAAAACAGGTAATTACCGGTATGTACAGTACACGATGAGTGATTCATGAGGGGCAGAATTGAGTACTCAGTATGAATTGAGTACAATCACTATGAATTGAGTACAAAGGACCCCAATTGAAACGAGCCATAGGCTTTTTTTAATCCTATTTAGTTGACCTTGTATTTGAACTGTACTTTCATGTGCTTTTTTTCTGCAAACTTCTAAATAAAGTATTCAATCAATCAATCAAGTATTCAATCAATATGCAAAGGTGTCTAACTTTGATCAGAGGTGAGGAGGAGGTCTGATGGTGAGGCTGTGGATCAAGGATTTCCATGGATTATCATGATTGTGGACTGTTATTATTATTGTATTATTGGACACTTTGAAACGCTTTCTCTCAACTGACATAAATCAGCTTTACTTGTCCAGTTCTGCCCTCCTTTGCCTCGGTGCTCCTTCTCAACAGATGACATGCCATGTTTTTGCACTTTTCCTGCACCCTTTTTCACTGTGGTCACTCACATACAGTTGGCTTTAATTGTTTCATTGTCTGACACACCTCATACACTCCATTAATCCATTGTCTTAAAACATAAAAATAATAGTATTCCACAAAGGATTGAACGGATGTTTTGACATTTTCAGGGAATCTTGTTGTCTTGTTGTCCTCATATGATGCAATCATGTCCTGTACATGATTGCATCACAACATACAATCAATACCACAAATCTCCTGCAACATATTAATGACCATGTTATCGAGACACTTTATGAGTCACCAAAATGATTGAAACAAATTTTTGTCTCCGCCAGGCCGAAAGGCATGGCGAGTATGTTTTGCACCCTGTCCCGCACCGTTAGCTTGATCGCAGTGAAACTGTGCACACATACTCCCTGGATGCTAATTCAGAACCTCTGCACCAAATCTTTCACATGAGCCTGTTATAACGCCACCAGGAGGTCTTTGCAAAACAATTTTTTTGACAGTACTCCTACAGATTTTGTCCAAACATCACGCAAATCGGTACACAGTATTTCTATAGTCATTAAACAAAACCGGTCTTTCAGATTTTTCATATTCCATCCTGATTGGCTAAGAATGTCTTCCAAAGTTTAAAGGAGTGCTCTGTTTTGAACAAAATGCCTCAAATCATGAACACACCATGCAATTTCCGTGAAATTTTGCACGCACATTCCCACAATGCAGAGGAAGAAATGCCAAAAATGTCAAGTCAGCGCTATAACAGGCCGATTCATGTTTTTTACCTAAAACTGCACCGATCTGTGTAAAACTCTGTATGCGCACTCCCTAGAGGTCAAGGAAAAACCTCTTTTTCACATCTGCCTTTTATAGCGCCACCAGGAGGCCGACTTATGTAAAACATATTTCTTTATATTACTCATTCCGATTTTATCAAAATTCACGCAAATCGATACACATGATCTCTATAGTCAAATGCCTCAAATGCCTCAATGCTCCAAATCATGAACTGCGTAGGTATTAGTCTGGAACTTCGGTGAGGAAGATTCATTTCCAAGGGGCGGTTTGAACAGATTCAAACATCATGTCCCAAATGTCCTACTTTGAATAGTGGGCTCTGATTGGTCAACCTACAAATGTAATTCAAACCGAGTAGCGCCAGACCAATCTGCCAAGGGCTATTTTTTTTCAACCTGTTGCAGATTCGTCTGGTTTCCAAGCTACCTCTATTCATAAATTATTATTAGGCTACTTTTTTCCCCTGCATTTTAGTTGTATGGTATATTGGAAATTGAGTAAACTCAAAAATGGGTTTTGCACAAATCGGCCTCCTGGTGGCGCTATAACAGGCCCATGTGAAACATTTGAGGCAGAGGTTCTGAATTGGCATCCGGGGAGTGTGTGTGCACAGTTTCACATACCAAATTTGGTATGGTATGTGAGTAGGGGCGGCCATAGCTGAGTGGTTAGTGAGACCGCCTAGGGAGCCAGAGGGCCTGGAATCGTACCTGGGGCAACCAGGGCCCTGGTTGCCCCAGGTACGATTCCAGGCCAGACCAGCAAATGTGTCGATGAAATGAAATTTGTCCCTGAGCAACCCTTAACCCCCTTAACCCCTAATTGCTCACAGGCCCTCATTGGAAACAAGACCGCAAGGACTTTCATGAACGGACCTGTTAAAGGAATTATCCTTATCCTTATGCTGCAAACTCGAGTTATGGCTATTTAAAGGCCGGCCAATAGGAAGACAGAGGGGGCGGAGCTTCAGAAATTACAGCTCGTCCCTATTGGTGGTCTTAGTCCACATACCAAATTTAGGGTGACCATATTCTGAATTCCCAAAAAGAGGACACCCAACGAATGCACGCGCGCGCTGCGTTCCGCGCGCGATTTTTTTTGCGGTTCTCCACCGGATTTGTAACTTTTGGGTTTTTTTTTTGGTACCTTAATTCGGTTAATTCGGTTAATTCTGGGCCTCTTTGAGGTACTGAAAAATATTGCTTTATAAATAATATATTTATTTATTTAAAGCATGTCTCCTAGAAATCTATGAAATTTATATTAAAAAAGCCAGCCCCCCAAACCCCTAAAATACATAGAAATCTAATACATTTATATTAAAAAAGCCAGCCCCCCCAAACCCCTAAAATACATAGAAATCTAAGAAATTTATATTAAAAAAGCCAGCCCCCCAAACCCCTGAAATACATAGAAATCTATGCATTTTGGAACAGTTACTATAACATTTGCTAACCTGCTGCTGCAGCCGCGGGGGGAGGAGGAGGAGAGGAGACAGCTCATTCTTTCATTCAGTTTGGGGCCAGGCACGTTGGCTGTTATGCTGTTGTAGCTCAGTCCGTGTCTAACTAACTATAAGCTAGTTAGTATGATATACCGTAACCTCACATGCAGCAACTTATTTTCGGTAGAGCAATGCCAATGTTAGATGCACGTGTGCACCTTTATTTTATTTCACCCGCTTGAACCAGCGCACATTTTCCCACATACACAATGAGGAAAGTCTCACACAGGCAGAAACGAGAGAAAGCACACTGCCTGCCCTATCAACAGAGCGGCACCCCCAGGGTCCTAGCGCCCTTCGCATACAGCACACAAACACATAGGCAGGCAGACGCACAGATTTTTTTTATTATTATATGCATCTTCCCTTTACCGGGACAAGTGAAGTCCAAAACACCGGACATTTGAAGGATTTTATAAACCCCCCCCGGACAGGCCGGACAGCACCCCAAAAGAGGACATGTCCGGGTAAAAGAGGACGTATGGTCACCCTACCAAATTTGGACTCCGTAGCATGCTGCAAACCGAAGTTGTGGCTGTTTAAAGGCCGGCCAATAGGAAGACAGAGGGGGCGGAGCGTCAGAAAGTACAGCTCGTCCCTATTGGTGGTCTTAGTCCACATACCAAATTTGGACTCTGTAGCATGCTGCGAACCGAAGTTATGGCTGTTTAAAGGCCGGCCAATAGGAAGACAGAGGGGGCAGAAATTACAGCTCGTCCTTATTGGTGGTGTGGTATATTGGTCATTAGTTGCTTATATTTTAACAGTATGCAAGTCAAAACGTATAAAGAAATGATACTAAAGTTATTTTACTAAAGTAGGAAGAATCATGAATGTGTTGTGAGCCAGCCTGGCGTTTGCATAGCTAATCTCCGACTCTGCCCTGGTGTGGAATGCAATCTACATCTCCATTGTAACCTGGAGACACCAGGTCTAGGCTTCCTGGCATTCAGCTGCTAATCAGATAGAGGCACTGATCAAAGAGCTTGGTCAACAGGTGGAGGCTCTCATTGACCCCCACCCCACATGAACCGCCTGCATTCTAATGTCAGCTACCTACAGTATAAAGAGTGACTGTAAGTGACTAGTTAGAGAGTACTGTTGTCACACGCCGTGAGGCTGCTGGGGAGAACAGGGGGCTCTCTGCCCCTGGATGCTATGTCACACGCCGTGAGGCTGCTGGGGAGGACAGGGGGCTCTCTGCCCCTGGCTGCTTCTGCTATGCTGTTTGTTTGTCGCTGAATAAATGAATGATTTGGAAACCTGGAAACCTGACAGCTCTCTTGTCTTCTTCTCCTCTACCTTATTACAACCAACCAGCCTGCTAACACGCAGTTTACTGCCTCAAATACACGACGGTGGTCTTAGTCCACATACCAAATTTGTACTCGGTAGCATGCTGCGAACCGAAGTTATGGCTGTTTAAAGCCCAGCCAATAGGAATTGTAGATCGGCTATTTTCACTTCCTGTTTGGCGTTGAAGTTTGACGCTTCGCCACAGTCACGCCGTTTTACGAAAACTCAAGCTTTTGATATCTTTTCATCATTAAGGTCTTTTGTGTACTCTGAGCGAATTTGAGGCAGATCTGACAATCCGCCTAGGAGGAGTTCGTTAAAGTACAACCCGTGAAAATGGCATGAAATGCACAAAAACGCCACTATCAATTCAAAATGGCCGACTTCCTGATTGGTTTAGGTCATGGCTCCAAGAGACTTTTTTGAAAGTCGTGACATGATACAGGTGTGTACCGATTTTTATATCACCGTATTGTCAGGCTTGAAGCACAAACTTTTGTAGGGGGCGCTATTGAGCCATTAGGCTTTTGGAGTACGCATTGCCCCTCAAAAATGCGATTCATTATTGGGAAAATAATAATCATTGCAGTTTCAATAGGGCTTCGCACTACTGTGCAGTGCTCGGGCCCTAATAATAATCATTGCAGTTTCAATAGGGCTTCGCACTACTGTGCAGTGCTCTGGCCCTAATAATACTATTAATAATAATATGTGTATAACAAAATCAACCAACTTGTGTCTGATAAATAAAAAAAACACCTAAGCGAATGGTTTTAATCATAGAAGATGCAAGGCAGTTCAATTCAACACTTTTTACAATTTTATAGTCCACTTGCCAGAATGTGAACCCCGACATGTTGAGTACACCAAGGTTTTATGTTAGAAATGTTGAGTATGGGTCCCCAGCATGTGGAAACTGCCGGATGCTAACTTGCATGTTGAGCAATTTTCAGAATTAGCGTAATTCGCTTTTATTAGCATAATCACCTATATGGACAATATTTCAGCAATTGTCCCGGGCCTTCAATTTTCGCGCTAATCAGTCTTAAATGCACCAAATGTAGCCCAGATGTAGCCCAGGGCATGCTCTAATGATTTAGCTAGGGCGCCCGAGAGGGCGACCTTTGGGGTCGCCATAGCGACCAAATCCAAAATGCCCGCCATGTAAAACGGTTTGGGCTGTAACTTTTGAACCAGATGAGCTACAAATACAAACTTGGTGTCTATTTCAAAGTTTTTTTTACCATTGCAAACACATTGGAATGCTTATCATTACGATTGGGTGTGTCTGAAACCCTAATATGCATATTTCCAAGATGGTGGCTATGTGAAAACGAGTTATAACTTAACCTTTGACACTTTTGGCAAACTTGGTGTCGATTTTATGTTTTTTTAAGCAATTTTATTGAAACAATAGAAAAATGGAGTGGAGCACATCCCTATTGATACAGATAATAGCCAGTAGGCTAGAGTATATTAAACAATACAATTAAAAATGTAAATGCGGTGCGTGGAGGGGGGGGGGCGCCCCTCCACGCACCACACAACAAGGTTTGTTGTGTAGAACCTCAATGTTCCTCACATCCACATGATGAGGTGTAACAAACTCCGGCTTTTCCTCTCTTCCATGCGCTAGCAGGATGTGATACTACATCAGCCTTCCTTGGCCATGGGAAAAGAGTGCATGGGCAGCTTGGGAGGCAACACTGGATCTCACAGTAGCGCCTGATTATGTGGATGTGAGGATGCCTCACCAACAATGAGGGGTCCAGACGACAACATATAAGCACAATGGGCATGCCCATATATGGGCATAGATAGATACCTTTATTGATCGCACAGGGGAATTTCAGTCACCCAGAGGCAGCACAGCAGTCAGAGTTACAAAGTTACAGATACAGAGTAAGGAATGTATACAGCAATTCAAAGGTAAGACATAACAATAAGATGCACCATCACTAAAGAACAAAAGTATATACACCTGTACAAACTATCCTGCACTATGCAGAAAAATAACAATAACACCAGGTTACAGTGTCCTGTCAAACCGTGCAACCAGTACGATCATCACGAAAAGTGACAAAGTGTCCACAGTGCAATCAGTACAATAACTATCTAAGTGTAATTAGTGGTCAGAGTCCTTGGTACATCTTATAAGTTATATGACCGGGAGCAGTATGGGTCAGCGCCCCCAGCCTGTGTCTTCCGTGAGGAAGAAGCCCAACAAACCCACGGTGAGGCCTTTAGGAGGGCCATTCAAGCAAACCGGCCCAAGGAACCATCACGCCAGAAGGAAATGTTTGGATCGGGGTGTTGCAGCGGATCTGGTGCAGCGGATCTGGTACAGTGCTGGAGACGAAGGAGGAGTCCGGCCAGGGGGCCACCCACAGAGCCTAGTCCCTCCACGTGCCAGAGCCTCCCCGAGTTCCGGCAGAGTAGTTCCGGAGAAGCGGACTGAGTGGTCCTGTCTTTCCCTATATGACTGACCGTGGGTCCTGGGACCTAAGTTGGGGCTTGATCAACCCCGGAGTCCAAAACATCGGAATCTTCTCAGGAAGAACAGCCTGCTCCTACATTAGAGTATGTCAGACCAGTCCAACGAACTGTTCAGGTGCACTCCTAGAAACTTGTAGTTGGCTACAATCTCCACCACCTCAGCATTTATGGTGCTGGGGACCGGAGGTACCCTCTTGGTCGTGCCATAGTCCACCACCATCATCCAGCCCACGTATGCACGTACAGAGTTTTTGTGCATTAATTGTGTCAAATACTCCTATCTATATCAATAGGAATGTGCTGCACTCCATTGTTCTTTCAAATACATTATATGTGTAACATACAAAGGTTGCTTATTAAGGTTGTTCCTAAAAGTGTTCTGGGTGAAAATGTTGAATACCTTTTTGGGGAAAGTGTTGATATTGTTAATAAGTAAATTAGAGATGGATGCAATCAGAAAATCGGAGCATTTCTAATATGTTTCTAATGAAAATAAAACAGACACTAAGTTTGCCAAAACTGTCAAAACGTTTTCACATAGCCGCCATCTAGGGAATATGCATATTAGGGTTCCAGACACACCCAATCGTAATGATAAGCATTCCAATGTGTTTGCAATTGTCAAAAAACATGAAATAGACACCAAGTTTGTATTTGTAACTCATCTGGTTCAAAAGTTACATCCAAGGCGGGCATTTTGGATTTGGCCGCTATGGCGACCCCAAAGGTTGCCCGCTCGGGCGCCCTAGCTAAATCATTAGAGCATGCCCTGGGCTACATCTGGGCCAAATTTGGTGCAATTAAGACTGATTAGCCCTAAGGCCCAGGACTATTGCTGAAATATTGTCCATATACAGTAGGTGATTATGCTAATAAAAGCGAATTACGCTAATTCTGAAAATTGCTCAACATATGCAAGTTAGCATCCGGCAGTTTCCACATGCTGGGGACCCATACTCCTTCAAAACATCCTAGGTACACTTAGACGGCCAAAAGGGACAGGCTGTAATTGTTTAAGCCCCACCCCCTCTGTGTTCCTATTGGCTGGGCTTTAAACAGCCATAACTCCAGTTCCCCGCATGCTAAACTTCTGAAACTTGCTAGGTGCACTTAGACGGCCAATAGGGACAAGCTGTAATCGCTTAAGCTATGTAGCCTAACTTTTCAGCTGATTGCCATACAGGCTTGTATCGTGGACGGAACGCAGATGGCCCGTTCATCGCTGCTTGCAGCTTTAATTAGGGCCCGAGCACTGCACAGTAGTGTGAACCCTATTGAAACTGCAATTATTATTATTATTATTCCGATTCTTCCCGATAATGAATCGGGAAAATGAAGGCTTACACGTACTCCAAAAGTTACGTTACTGTGCACACACATCATCAGTGGTGAAAAAT
The DNA here is from genome assembly GCF_963280865.1 of Gymnoscopelus braueri. Lineage (NCBI taxonomy): Eukaryota > Metazoa > Chordata > Actinopteri > Myctophiformes > Myctophidae > Gymnoscopelus > Gymnoscopelus braueri. The sequence continues at coordinate 38,997,786 of NC_137623.1, forward strand.
TACGTATAAAAAAAAAAAAAAGTGGGCGTGGCCTAATGGCTCAATAGCGGCCCCTACAAAACTTCGTGCTTCAAGCCCGACAATACGGTTTCACCTACATGTATAAAAATCGGTACACACCTGTATCATGTCCCAACTTACGAAAAAGTCTCTTGGAGCCATGACCAAAACCAAACAGAAAGTCGGCCATTTTGAATTGATAGTGGCGTTATTGTGTATTTCACGCCATTTTCACGGGTTGTACTTTAGCTAACTAGTTGTTGTAGCATGATAGATGTATTGTAGTGTGACATTTTGGATTGTAGCATGACATTTTATATTGTGACATTTTGCATTGCACTAGTGAGTGAAACGTGGTTAAGCAGGAATGTTGTTAGGCGGGTGCAAATATGGTTTGACCCTCAAAAAATTGGAACAAAAGGTTTCTCAATGGTTTATTGTAGTATCAGGTGTACTTAATAACATATCAAAAGTCTACCAAAATCGGACCACTAGAAATGTAAAATTTTCAAGATGGCCACCGCCAGTTCCTTAAAAGACCATTACTCCTCCATTATTTATCCTAGGCAAGTAATTTTGGTGTCTAACCCTATGTTTTGGTGATCTAGGAATCCAATTAGCTTATATAAATTATAGTGAAGTGATTATAAGTACAATTATGTATTGATAAGTACAATTATGTATTAAAAAATTGGTTATAAGGGTATTTATGTAAAGAATTAAGAAACTTGTCGTGACATAATGCCCAGCATTGGTGATTTTGCTTATAATTCAAATTCTGTTGAAGCTTTCAACCATTTATTTTGGGAATAAATGCATTATTACTGCGTGGTACTGTGAAATTAGTCAAAACAGGGCCGCCGCGTGAAGGCTCAGTACCGCTAAACCCTATTTTTTTTTAAACTTTTTTCTTTCATGCTTTTGTATTTTACTTAGAAGTTCTGCCCGCTACGCGGGCAGAATTCTAGTACCCCCCCTAACCCCCCCAAAGAAAATGTCGTTTGGGGGTACAAAATCATGGGATAAAAAAAAAAAAAAAAAAAAGTACTGTACTGTACTGTACGGTCTGTACGGTCTGTACTGTACTGTACTGTACTGTACTGTACTGTACTGTACTGTACGGTCTGTACTGTACTGTACTGTACGGTCTGTACTGTACTGTACGGTCTGTACTGTACTGTACGTACTGTACTGTACTGTACTGTCTGTACTGTACTGTACTGTACTGTACTGTACTGTACTGTACTGTACGGTCTGTACTGTACTGTACGTACTGTACTGTACTGTACTGTACTGTACTGTACTGTACTGTACTGTACTGTACTGTACGGTCTGTACTGTACTGTACTGTACGGTTTGTACTGTACTGTACGTACTGTACTGTACTGTACTGTCTGTACTGTACTGTACTGTACTGTACTGTACTGTACTGTACTGTACTGTACGGTCTGTACTGTACTGTACGTACTGTACTGTACTGTACTGTACTGTACTGTACTGTACTGTACGGTCTGTACTGTACTGTACTGTACTGTACGGTCTGTACTGTACTGTACTGTACTGTCTGTACTGTACTGTACGTACTGTACTGTACTGTACTGTACTGTACTGTACGTACTGTACTGTACTGTACGGTCTGTACTGTACTGTACTGTACTGTACTGTCTGTACTGTACTGTACTGTACTGTACTGTATATACGGTCTGTTCTGTACTGTACTGTACGTACTGTACTGTACTGTACTGTACTGTACTGTACTGTACTGTACTGTACGTACTGTACTGTACTGTACTGTACGGTCTGTACTGTACTGTACTGTACTGTACTGTACTGTACTGTACAAAGCGCAAAACGAAAGCGAAACCTAACTGCAGCATGCAAACCGAAAGCGAAACCTAACTGCATCATGCAAACCAAAAGCGAAACCTAACATGCAACTGACACCGGTGACTGATTTTTTCCCCGCTTTCAGCCAGTCTGCGGATTGTAGTATAGATATTGTTTTTGTATTTTTCTCACAATTCAGTCCGTATTGTCTGCTACTACACCGTTATGTTTGGCAAGCAGTTTTGCAATTACAGTAGACCATATGCAGGAGGCTTTCTGGGGCAGCAGTTTTATTGGTCATAACTGGCACAAAGTGATTGTCCTCCAATCTCCATCCCCAATCCACCGGATTCATGTCACTCTCCATTTCAGTCCACACCATGATCTGGTAATAAACTCTTTGGCAGTGATATTTAGTCAAGGACTCTGTTGGAGGGAGATGTTCTGGGTTGACAAATGATTTGGCAGACACAATTTTCTTGCTAAGAAGTTCGTAGCGCAAAGATGAAAGTGAATCTGTATTCTTGCCACCAAACATAACTGCCATTGCCTTGCTCCCAAGGTCCTCTACCACATTTTTTGCTTGATTTGGGAGCAGAAACCCATTCACCATATTGGTGTATGGTAAAGTCAGCATAGGACTGTGCAATGACACCATAACTGTCACCCATTTTCCATGGCAAGCGATGAATCAGGGAGCCACCATCAAGGACATACTGTTCAGTTGGTGGGATAGAATCCAGTATAGTTTTCTTTGATTCCTCGCTTGACAGTTCAGTCACTGCCTGAGCTAGTTGGGGTTTGTCAGCCTTACGGAATATTTATTTGGCTTCAAACAGGGCTGCAGGGAATGGGCTGAGCTCATAGGTCATTACATCTTCCAGTGAAAGGTCTCCGGTTTTTGACATAATCAGAAATCGTTGGAACAACAGACCAGGATCAATGGTTCGGTCTTTGGTAACTTTGATGCTAGACTCATCTGCAAGGGTTTTTGCCCGGTCTTTGCGTTTGAATGAGATCCCAAAAATGGGCTTTCCAACATTTTTTTCAATGAACTCATTCCCAACAGTCTCAAACTCATGAATATTCACGTCTTCTTTGGCGACTACACCAGTCACAATGTTTCTCAGAGATGGGTCTAGAGAGAATGGTTTAAAAGTGCCACGTTTTTCTTTGATCTTTTCCTGGTCAGCGTGATCTCGTTTCATCCTGGAATCTGTGGATTCTCTGTGTTGCTCACTGGTCGTGTAGATGAGATCATTGAATTCCTGCATGGCATTGTTGTACTAGTTAACTTGAAATGGGAGACCATTTCAAAGGGTTTTAATAGAGTCACAAACTAAATATTGGAATTCAAAATTATCTAATTGTATCTCTGCAATTTGGACAAGTCCAATGGATTCCTAGGCCCCCAAAACATAGGGTTAGACACAAAAAGTACTCGCCTAGGATAAATAATGAAGGAGTTAAGCTGTTTTAATGTTTTTTTGGGCATCTTGGACGCCATCTTGAAAATAACACCTTTCCAGTGATCAAACTTTGGTAGACTTTTAGTATGTTATTCAGGACACCACATACTACAGAAAACAGTTGAGAAACCTTTTGTTCCAATTTTTTGAGGGTAAGGTGCTTTTTTTTCATATATGCACCCGCCTATGTCGAGATGGGTGAACCCGGCCTGCCACTTGGCCCTAATGAGAAGCAGGTCCTTAGTCGCAGCTGTGGTTATCAGGAAGGAGAAAAACACTCTACTCTGCCTTCATAATGGGAAAAACAACAGGTCCGTCCAAGGTTCACTGATTGCTAAGTTGTTATTCTGGGGGAAGTGTGTAAGAGAACACTTATAGTGATTCAGAGAACAAAACAGGTCTCCGACAGGGACATCTAAGTGAGACTCTTTAGAGTAGGTCATCATGTCAGAAAAACAGGTAAATGGGGAGGTAACCAAATAGGACATTATAGAAGTTCAATGCAGGTCACAAAAGACCATATCTTTTTTTTTTGCTTTTTGCTTGAGGCGGGCGGGGCGGGTTATGAAAAAACCTGACCCGAGCATCACTTCCACACACATTTCTGTGTTGTCACTGCTGGTGTATCCTACTGACTCAACTACCAGTGAGGAGCCCCCACCGGGAGGACCTAGAGTCTTCGTCCTACTCCTCCCGCCCAACACTCCCTGCTGCTGACAAGTGCCGCCCCAGCCCGTAGGATTACATGCAGTGATATCACCCTCCCAGCCCGGCTTCCCTACGTGTAGACGCTCGACAGAGCCACCCAAGCGGGGAAAAAAGACCATATCTAATCATAATTAAATCCCATGACCAGGACAACGATGATTGATGTCACATGTGTGTGAGGGGAAGTGCTTTCAAGGGACTTTGTAGAACAGTGGTTCTCAAAGTGGGGTCCAGGGACCCCCAGGGGTCCTTTGGGGGGTCTATGGGGTCCCCAGAAAAATGTGTATATATTGTACATCGGCTTTTTTAAAAAATATATTGAAAGAAATTGGAATATTTCAACAACACAAATCTTGTATGGGGGGTCCCTGGCACAAAACATTTGGGTGTCCACAGCATATCAAGTACATATTGTTCTAGAACACTGTTGTGGTTTACACTAAGGGGGAAAAGCTGCTCACAAACATCCACATGTCCCACCTGTCTGTGCAGGATCAGTGTCTGATGTGTCTGTACTGCTACTCCTCTCCAGCCTACGATTCCCAGAATCCAGGGGTGAGCTGAAGGGGGTGCTAGGGGGGTCGGCGACCCCTTAGTTCTTCTGACACTATGGGGGCTGGGGGCTTGCGCGAGCTCCACATGCACGCGCGAGCACACACCGTCAGCCGCCCGCGAGCCGTCAATCATTAACACAACAATGGCCTCAACCTGGCTGCTTTGCATAACATTGCGTTCTCACTTACGTCTTCAGTTACACTGTATTAACAGCCACACATAGATACCATCGTTTAGCAGAGGACGCAAGAACGAGAGCTGTACCAGACACTCACACGGTTATCCCTGACCGTTGTTGGAAGTTCTTGTGACTGTTCAAATGATTGTTAAAACCACTGTTGAAAGCAATGTAAGTGAAGTTGTCATCTTGTGTCTTTAAAAAAAGATAAAGTCATTGAAGTAAAGATGAAGTAAAGTTGTCTGATTATTTTAAGTACTTATGTGTGGGTGAGTCTATGTAAAGGAAAATAAAATAATTGATTAATTGAAACAAAAATAAAAACAACAAATTAACAATGCAACAAAATAATAAGAAATATAAATACATTAATAATCACATGTTGAATACAGTATTTCAACTAGCACTGAGCTGAGTGGCTATGTGCACATGCCCGCGCGCGTGCACGTGACGTCATAAAATATAGCCCCCATAGTTTAAAAATCCACAGCTCACCACTGCCAGAATCCTCTCCTGTTGCCATGGGCCTCTGGTGGTTCTGGTATCTACAAGAGAAGAGATAATTGATTGATTGATTTGAATACTTTAACAGTTTGCGAAAAGTGCTGAGGTAAAGTTATGCAATAATGATAAAATAATAACACAATAAGCCCTGTGGGCTTGTTTTCATTGTGGTCCTGTGTATTCAATTCATCAAGACATAAAGACAGATACAATACAATACTATACAAGAAATCATTAATACTAGGAGCAATACGTATATTTACAGAAAAACAGTGGGGGGTAATTTCTTTTGGCAAGCTAGAAGACAGGTGCGCTTTTATGGCGGTTTTGAAGGAGGGTAGGGAGTTGCACTTTTTGATGGCTGGTGGTAGGACATTCCACATTTTGGTGGCATAACAGTATGCATTCATCCCCATGTTTGTGTCGAATCTGGGGGGAATGAGATCAGTGGAGCTCCCTCTGGTGTTGTGCCTGTGTGTGTGTGTGTTTCTCACTATTTTGAAGTAGTTTGACAGGTACATGGACACTGGTCCCTTGAATGTCTTGAAAACCAGAGACATTACAAGTTGCTGTACTCTGTCCCCTGAGCAGGGGTTAGTCCTAGGTGCAGTGGTGTAAAGTAACTAAGTACATTTACTCAAGTACTGTACTTAAGTAAACATTTTAGGTACTTTTTCTTTACTGGAGTATTTCCAGTTTCCAGTACTTTTACTTCTACTCCACAACATCTCAGAGGCAAATATAGTACTTTTACTCCACTACAATTATTTGAAAACTTTAGTTACTAGTTACTTTGCAGATATAAATCATTACATTATAAAACATACATTAACCACTTCAGCCCTGTTTTATACCTAGGCTTTTTGAAAATAGCCGATCTACAAGCTCACAACGCGTCGCATTGCGAGCTGCTATTAAAATCTGCTATTTTCAAACATTTTGTACTTTTACTTTTAGTACTTTAAGTACATTTTGATACCAATAATTTTGTACTTTTACTCAAGTAAATGTAGAAGTCTGTACTCTTACTTAAAACAGAGTACTTCTACATTGCAGTATCGATACTTTTACTTAAGTAAAATATTTGAGTACTTTTTCCACCACTGCCTAGGTGTGACGTCTACAAGCAGTCTGATTAGTTTGTTTTGAGAGGTCTGTAGTTTTAGATTTTAATTCCTTTGAGGTGCTAGAGTACCATGAGGTGCATGCATAGTCAAAATGACATTGGATGAGTGCTCCGGCTTGTGTCCTCCTACTGACCATCGAGGAGATCCTGCCCAAAAAAACGCATTCTTTGGTTGACGTTCTTGATTACTTTTGTTGCAATTTTATCACCGGAAAGATTGCTATCTAAAATACAACCCAGATAGGTAATCTCTTCTTTCCTTGTGATACAACAACAGGGGCTTTGAGGCGATTGCCACAACATTTTCTCTTTACTTAGCTTGTTGAAGTTACAGGTCCATTTCTTTACATTGAATTAACATTAAATTAACATTAATTGAATTAAAGTGTAATTGCGGAGCAGTGATTAGAAACATTTATTCAGAACGGAGGCGTTCCATCTGGAGACCCTGTGGTCTGCTAAGCTGGACACTTAACTGAAACGGAATTGTGTCGCTGTCGGGCAGAAACCTCTTATCTCCATATTCTAACCTTTTGTGTTTTTTCATAAATGAATACCCTACTTGATCATACTACAGCGTCACACAAAATCATCGACAAGCTCGAAATGCGTCGCTTCGCACCGCGTTTCGAGACGTGTTTCGAGATTGCCCCTTACAGATGGAAGGACCCTTACAGTTCATTTGATTCCATGTGTACACTCTCCATTTGTTACCGGCTCAAGGAACCATGAGGGTACCTGGACCACACTTTGAGACCCACTAGTGTAGCAGAGTGTTTCCAGTGAGCCAACATGCACAATATCAGCACTCTGACTTAAGTTTGACCAGAATGGGAGCCTCAATTAGTATAATTGGTAAGACCTGTGAAGGAAGTAAGGAAGAGGACCAATTTCTTTCCAATATGGCTGCTGTGCATAGAGCCACAGTCACAGAAGAAAGAAGGTGAGAATGACAGGAGACTAGTTCTTTATACAACCAGCAGAGGTCAGTGTAACTCTTTCTGAGTACAATCTCCTCTCCTACCTCCTGTTAAGCTGTTCCATCTGCTGGGCTGATCCGGAGCGGGGCAGAGTGTGGTTGCACTTGGGGGCATTGCTGGGTCTCTGCCAGGTGGTGGTCCTGTTGAGGTGGTCCACGTAGTAGACGCTGCCGTGGCTGTCCACACGAACCTCCCAGCCTGACAGGGATAGGAGAAAAGGTGAGTTACTGGGGGAACACATTGTTGTTCCACAACATCAATAGACCTCTGAAGTATTGACATAAAAGCTGCACTATGTAACTTTCCTCTTCTACCCTGGATTTGAACCCGGTTTCCTGAGCAAGTGCTGAAATCTTTACCATTGAGCTAAATACATCCTGCCTGCTTGCTCAGGGGATAAATTGAATCTTCTTTTGTATCGTATTTACCAGTTGTTCTGTCCTTACGACAAGTGAAATAATGTAAGTAGAGATGGCATTTTCTTTGTGGCTGTGTACCTACCTGGCAGAGAACACCTACATCGATACATCTGTCCAGAAAGGTGGCATTTCAGGAATGCCAGGATGTCTGGAGCATACCGGTGTGGTGACACAGCTTATTCGGGAGGCCAGAGAGAACAAGGGCAACCTGTCAGTGTTGTGGCTTGACCTGGAAAATGCATTCGGCTCCATTCCACACAAGCTGGTTCAGTTCACTTTGACAAAACATCATGTCCCAAGCAGGTGTAGAGACCTCATCGCTGATTATTACAGCAATTTCAGGATGAGGGTCTCTTCAGGAGCAATAACATCCAGTTGGCACAAGGTGGAGATCGGTATCATCACAGGGTGTACTATCTCTGTGACATTGTTCTCCCTAGCCATGAACATGCTCACTAAGTCTGCTGAGCCAGAGTGCAGAGGGCCCCGCACGAATTCCGGACAACGGCAACCACCCATCAGGGCATTCATGGATGACCTTACAGTCATGACAGAATCAGTCCCAGGCTGCCGGTGGATTCTGAAGGGGCTTGAAGAGCTGGTGGAGTGGGCCCGGATGCGTTTCAAACCCGCCAAATCCAGATCAATGGTGCTGAGGAAAGGGAAGGTGGTGGACAAGTTCCGGTTTAACATCGCAGACACAGCCATTCCATCTATCTCAGAGAAGCCAGTCAAGAGCTTAGGAAAAGTTTTTGACTGCTCTCTGAGAGACACAACATCTATCCAGTCAACCTGCACTGAGTTGGATGGCTGGCTGAAATCCGTGGACAAGTCAGGCCTACCTGGGAAGTTTAAAGCCTGGGTCTACCAACATGGCATTCTTCCCAGGATTCTGTGGCCCCTCCTTGTCTATGCGGTCCCTATCTCAACAGTTGAGACCCTAGAGAGGAGGGTCAGCACCCACCTCCGGAGATGGCTTGGGTTACCAAGGAGCCTGAGCAGCATTGCACTCTACGGGAACACCAACAAACTGCAACTGCCTTTCAAATCCTTGGAGGAGGAATTCAAGGTAACTAGAGCCAGAGAAGTGGTTCAGTACAGGGACTCAAGTGATCCGAAGGTGGCTAAAGCAGGGATCCAAGTGAGGACTGGCAGGAAATGGAGGGCAGAGGAAGCAGTTCAAGAGGCAGAGGCAAGGCTGCGTCACAAGAGCCTGGTGGGAGTGGTCACACGAGGTCGAGCTGGGCTAGGATCCTTTCCAACTCCCCAAATGAACACCAGTGGGAAGGAAGGGCGCCGTCTTGTTCAGGAGGAGGTGAGAGCAGCAGTGGAGGAGACAAGAACCTGCAAGGCAGTGGGAATGAAGCAACAGGGAGCTTGGACGAGATGGGAGAATGCGGTTGAGAGGAAAGTGACCTGGGCTGAGCTTTGGAAAGCCGAGCCTCACCGCATCAAATTCCTAATCCAGGCAGTGTATGATGTGCTTCCAAGCCCATCAAATCTGCACACATGGGGCATAGCAGAGACACCAGCATGCCCATTGTGTTCCAAGCGAGGAACCCTGGAACACATCCTCAGTTGCTGTACAAAGGCACTTGGAGATGGACGGTACAGGTGGAGGCATGACCAAGTCCTGAAGACCATTGCTGAAGCCATCAGCACAGGACTGGCGTGGTCAAAGCAGTTCCGACACTCCAAGAACACCATCGCCTTTGTCAGAGCTGGGGACAAGCCAACTTCTGCCAGAAAAACATCTGCAGGCATCTTGACGTCTGCAAGAGACTGGCAGTTGTTGGTGGACCTTGAACATCAGCTGAAGTTCCCCAGCCATATTGCAGTCACCACCCTGCGACCAGACATTGTCCTTGTGTCTGAGTCCACCAAGCAAGCTGTGCTGCTGGAGCTGACAGTCCCGTGGGAAGATCGCTTGGAAGAAGCCTTTGAAAGGAAGCTCTCCAAGTACGCAGGACTGGTCAGCGACTGTCAGCAGGCGGGATGGAGAGCAAGGTGTTTCCCTGTGGAAGTTGGGTGCAGAGGATTTGCAGCCCGTTCCTTGGTCAGAGCCTTCAGTAGTTTAGGCATCGAGGGAGAGAGAAAGAGGAGAGCCATCCGCAGTACCACCGATGCGGCAGAGAGGGCCTCAAGATGGCTGTGGCTCAAAAGAGGGGAGCCATGGAGTCATGGTAGCTAGCTAGCCATCTGGACACAAGCTGGGGTCTGATCAGCCCCGGCTGGGTCACCTGGAGGAGGGCGTATGATGTTGAGAGGCCCGAAACGTCCTATGATTCCAGGAACATCACTGAAGATGTGTCCAGATTAGGCATCAGTAGATGTATGTACACAGTGTCCTTACGACAAGTGAAATAATGTAAGTAGAGATGGCATTTTCTTTTATTACATACTAGCATAAAATAAATTGTTACTAGCCATGCTGTAATGAATCCATCACCCACCCATCAAAGACTCCAGTTACTGTAAAACTGGGATCTCCAGTTAAAAGGTAAGGGTCTCCAGTTGACTAGGTCCATTATTTATTCAGCATTTGAGCCGCGGACCGTTTGATGAGATTTAGACTCTCAGACCCAAAATATTTTGTTATCGTTGGATAAGATTTTGTCCACAATTCCATGCTATGTTGATGTTGGTACCATAGGAGAGGTAACAGGCAAACGTTGATCAAACATAACAATTCTTCTACATTCTCTAATTCTTGTAAATGCAGATATTTAACAATAATGTAACTCGGGTCCATTTGGTTTCACTTTACGCTCTCAAGAGATAAAGATCTGATACAGGTCCATTTGGTTACCAACTCTCCATCATTTAGCTGGGGACCACCTGGAACCCCCTCAAGGACCACTGGTGGTCCCCGGACCACTGGTTGAGAACCACTTGACTAGGAGGAAAGCTGGAATTATAGGGCAACACATTTATTGGAGCAAATAGGGCATGCATTCCCTATTTGCATCGTTCCAAACTTGCATCGTTCCCGACTAGGCCGGTGCCCAACGTGTGGTGGCCCTGTAGAAGTACTTTGTATAGAAAACAAAGTAAATGTCAATATCCAATATCCATGCTACTATCTTTTGTCTAGAGTATAAAAAAGACATTGTTCAAATGTAAACAGTAGGCCAAACTGACAAATATTGGCTGATCTTGGGTTTGTCTTTGCAAAGATGGAGATGAAAGCAGCAGCAGATTAAAACAGGAGGACAGTTCAGATGCAGATTCATCGGAGGACCTTCCAGATTCAGAGGAGGAACCTTCAGGAACAACTCACTGTAAGTAGTCGTTTCATGCAATTTACTCACATTTTAAATTTTTATATTTTGAAACAAGTCTGCAAGGACTTTTTTGGTCGGACCTTTTAGACAAAAGTATTATAAATGTAACTGTGTTGTTTTACATTCTTTTGCCTATTCAAAATGTAAATCAATCAATCAATTAAGTTGCTGTCGATAAGAGCATATAAATAATACCTATTGTGCCAAATTGTAAAAGATTGTAAATGATTTTTGATACTTTGATGAGTTTGAGCTACGGCAGCCCTATTTAAGTCTGCTGATAAGCATAACGGTTTGCCTTCTGTCTTGTGCCATGCCCTATAGGCAATAGGTCACAATACTGAAATTGAATACTATCAAAATGCCAGAGGAGATAGATTTGAAAAGTTTTTCATATAATACAACATGGCGGGAGATCTAAGGGTCAGAGGTCATATGTAGGACTGTGATAGTTGTTCGTCATGAGGAGATCAAAGTTTCATGGCAATAGCTAAAACATAAGTAAATTTACAAGTATCTAATGACAAAATAAATGCTTCTCGAGTTATGGCTGTTTAAAGGCCAGCCAATAGGAGGACAGAGGGGCTTCAGGTGGTCTATTGGTGGTCTTAGTCCACATACCAAATTTGGACTCGGTAGCATGCTGCGAACCGAAGTTATGGCTGTTTAAAGCCCAGCCAATAGGAATTGTAGATCGGCTATTTTCACTTCCTGTTTGGCGTTGAAGTTTGACGCTTCGCCACAGTCACGCCGTTTTACGAAAACTCAAGCTTTTGATATATTTTCATCGTTAAGGTCTTTTGTGTACTCTGAGCGAATTTGAGGCAGATCTGACAATCCGCCTAGGAGGAGTTCGTTAAAGTACAACCCGTGAAAATGGCGTGAAATGCACAAAAACGCCACTATCAATTCAAAATGGCCGACTTCCTGATTGGTTTAGGTCATGGCTCCAAGAGACTTTTTTGAAAGTCGTGACATGATACAGGTGTGTACCGATTTTTATATCACCGTATTGTCAGGCTTGAAGCACAAACTTTTGTAGGGGGCGCTATTGAGCCATTAGGCTTTTGGAGTACGCATTGCCCCTCAAAAATGCGATTCATTATCGGGAAAATAATAATAATTGCAGTTTCAATAGGGCTTTGCACTACTGTGCAGTGCTCGGGCCCTAATAATAATAATCATTGCCGTTATAGGGCTTCGCACTACTGTGCAGTGCTCGGGCCCTAATAATAATCATTGCAGTTTCAATAGGGCTTCGCACTACTGTGCAGTGCTCTGGCCCTAATAATACTATTAATAGTAATATGTGTATAACAAAATCAACCAACTTGTGTCTGATAAATAAAAAAAACACCTAAGTGAATGGTTTTAATCATAGAAGATGCAAGGCAGTTCAATTCAACACTTTTTACAATTTTATAGTCCACTTGCCAGAATGTGAACCCCGACATGTTGAGTACACCAAGGTTTTATGTTAGAAATGTTGAGTATGGGTCCCCAGCATGTGGAAACTGCCGGATGCTAACTTGCATGTTGAGCAATTTTCAGAATTAGCGTAATTCGCTTTTATTAGCATAATCACCTATATGGACAATATTTCAGCAATTGTCCCGGGCCTTCAATTTTCACGCTAATCAGTCTTAAATGCACCAAATGTAGCCCAGATGTAGCCCAGGGCATGCTCTAATGATTTAGCTAGGGCGCCCGAGCGGGCGACCTTTGGGGTCGCCATAGCGACCAAATCCAAAATGCCCGCCATGTAAAACGGTTTGGGCTGTAACTTTTGAACCAGATGAGCTACAAATACAAACTTGGTGTCTATTTCAACGTTTTTTTTACCATTGCAAACACATTGGAATGCTTATCATTACGATTGGGTGTGTCTGAAACCCTAATATGCATATTTCCAAGATGGTGGCTATGTGAAAACGAGTTATAACTTAACCTTTGACACTTTTGGCAAACTTGGTGTCGATTTTATGTTTTTTTAAGCAATTTTATTGAAACAATAGAAAAATGGAGTGGAGCACATCCCTATTGATACAGATAATAGCCAGTAGGCTAGAGTATATTAAACAATACAATTAAAAATGTAAATGCGGTGCGTGGAGGGGGGGGGGCGCCCCTCCACGCACCACACAACAAGGTTTGTTGTGTAGAACCTCAATGTTCCTCACATCCACATGATGAGGTGTAACAAACTCCGGCTTTTCCTCTCTTCCATGCGCTAGCAGGATGTGATACTACATCAGCCTTCCTTGGCCATGGGAAAAGAGTGCATGGGCAGCTTGGGAGGCAACACTGGATCTCACAGTAGCGCCTGATTATGTGGATGTGAGGATGCCTCACCAACAATGAGGGGTCCAGACGACAACATATAAGCACAATGGGCATGCCCATATATGGGCATAGATAGATACCTTTATTGATCGCACAGGGGAATTTCAGTCACCCAGAGGCAGCACAGCAGTCAGAGTTACAAAGTTACAGATACAGAGTAAGGAATGTATACAGCAATTCAAAGGTAAGACATAACAATAAGATGCACCATCACTAAAGAACAAAAGTATATACACCTGTACAAACTATCCTGCACTATGCAGAAAAATTACAATAACACCAGGTTACAGTGTCCTGTCAAACCGTGCAACCAGTACGATCACTGCAATGCCAAGAAAAGTGACAAAGTGTCCACAGTGCAATCAGTACAATAACTATCTAAGTGTAATTAGTGGTCAGAGTCCTTGGTACATCTTATAAGTTATATGACCGGGAGCAGTATGGGTCAGCGCCCCCAGCCTGTGTCTTCCGTGAGGAAGAAGCCCAACAAACCCACGGTGAGGCCTTTAGGAGGGCCATTCAAGCAAACCGGCCCAAGGAACCATCACGCCAGAAGGAAATGTTTGGATCGGGGTGTTGCAGCGGATCTGGTACAGTGCTGGAGACGAAGGAGGAGTCCGGCCAGGGGGCCACCCACAGAGCCTAGTCCCTCCACGTGCCAGAGCCTCCCCGAGTTCCGGCAGAGTAGTTCCGGAGAAGCGGACTGAGTGGTCCTGTCTTTCCCTATAGGACTGACCGTGGGTCCTGGGACCTAAGTTGGGGCTTGATCAACCCCGGAGTCCAAAACATCGGAATCTTCTCAGGAAGAACAGCCTGCTCCTACATTAGAGTATGTCAGACCAGTCCAACGACCTGTTCAGGTGCACTCCTAGAAACTTGTAGTTGGCTACAATCTCCACCACCTCAGCATTTATGGTACTGGGGACCGGAGGTACCCTCTTGGTCGTGCCATAGTCCACCACCATCATCCTTGGTCTTGCTAGCATTGGGCCGGAGGCGGTTTGCCTCGCTCCAGTCCACAAAGTCCTTCACCATGCTATCGTGCTCAACAGTGTTGTCACCTGAGATGCAGCTGACTACCGCAGTGTCATCTGAGAACTTTTGTAGGGGACATGTCTTGGAGTTGATCGGAAGTCAGATGTGTATAGGGTGAACAGGAAAGGTGACAGCACTGTGCCCTGGGGACAGCCGTGTTGTTCACCAGCACCTCCGACTGACAACCCTGCAGTCTCACATACTGCGGTCTGCCCGAGAGGTAGTCTGTGATCCATGCCACCAAGCCGTGGTCCACATCATCAACGCAAGCTTCTCAGCAAGCAGTTGTGGCTGGATAGTGTTGAAGTAAAAACACATGATTCTGACTGTGTTGCCCAGGGTGTCAAGGTGTGTGAATGCCCTGTTTAGCATGTAGATGATGGCATCATCAAACCCAATGTCCGCCTGGTATGCAAACTGAAGGGGGTTGAGGTATTCACTAACAATCGGTCTCAGTTGATTCAGTACCAGACGTTCAAAGGTCTTCATGCTCTTTGATGTCAGAGCCACTGGCCTGTAGTCACAAGGTGCGACTTTTCTTAGGCACCGGAACAATGCAGGAAGATTGCCACAGTTGCGGCACCCTCCCCGTCTTCAGAGAGAGGCATATATTTTGGATCAGCGCTTCTGGACAACCGGATCTCCATATATGCCTATACTATACTGATACGCCCAGCCCACGTATGCACGTACAGAGTTTTTGTGCATTAATTGTAAGATTGTTTCAAATACTCCTATCTATATCAATAGGAATGTGCTGCACTCCATTGTTCTTTCAAATACATTATATGTGTAACGTACAAAGGTTGCTTTTAAGGTTGTTCCTAAAAGTGTTCTGGGTGAAAATGTTGAATACCTTTTTGGGGAAAGTGTTGATATTGTTAATAAGTAAATTAGAGTGCTCTAGATGGATGCAATCAGAAAATCGGAGCATTTCTAATATGTTTCTAATGAAAATAAAATAGACACTAAAGGCGGCTTTCCATATACATGGACTTACCTAGCCCCACCCCACACCGCCCACCACAGCGACGGTTTCCACTACAATGAAGTGGGTAGAGTGGTGTGTAAGTGGTACTAAACTGGTGCCTAAAAAGTACCCAGTCTTGGGTAGGTCTGAGCTGGGCTAAGCGGGGCTAAAGCTGTGATAAAGCTGATTGGTCGGCTCACAGCTGTGTCTGTCCACTCAGGTGTCTGTAAAATGTAAACACTACGGTAGCAGTGTTGCCATGTCCACTTATTATAAGCAACATTGGGCTTATTTTTCTGTAAAGTTGCTTGTAAATATTGGTAGTACTTTTACTCCACTACAATTATCTGAAAACGTATTAGTTACTAGTTACTAGTTACTTTTCAGATATAAATGATTACATTATAAAACATACATTAAGCCCTATTTTATACCTAGGCTATTTGAAAATAGCCGATCTACAAGCTCACAACGCATCGCATCATTGTAGATCTGCTATTTTCAAACATTTTAGTACTTACTTTTGGTACCTTAAGTACATTTTGATACCAATAGTTTTTGTACTTTTACTCAAGTAATTCCAGACTTTCACTTGTAGAGTGCTTCTACATTGCAGTATTGATACTTTTACTTAAGTAAAACATTTGAGTACTTTTTCCACCACTGCTTGTTTCTAAAATGTAGTTGATTATTTGGGGCTTGTTTCATATGTTGTTGAAACCAGTGGTTCTTAAACATTTTCATGTCAAGGACCCCCAAATTAATATGTATTTGTCAACATTATATATGTATATATTTTTTTTAAATAGCAGATGCACACACTCACAATGCGTCGCATCGCTACGCGTTGTGAGTTTGTAGATCTGCTATTTTCAAATAGCCGTAGATAGTCGCTTCTTTTGGGATTGTTTTCATAGACCTGATTGCTTATTTTTTTCTGCTAAACCTGGCAACAATGAATGTGCGACGATACACGCTAATAATGTTTTTTATATAAGTGATGGCAACGTGTTTAAACACCACACAGGTCTTCCCAACAATAGCGAAGATTAAAGTCAGGGTGAACATGGCCAAATAATAACTTAAGAGCCAAACTAGCTCTGAGGAAGCACGCTAGCATTTAGGCTAACCCTGTAGCCTGAGGCTAAGTTGGTGTGTTAAAGAAAGGGGCGTTGATTTCCTTCGGGAGGGGAGGGGAGGGTGGGGATTTTGCGAGTGGGGACTTTTGTGCAATGGAAACGCAAGACATTTTGAAGCGGTGCGGTGCGGTTCTGGACTGTACTGGACAGTGTCGTGCTTATGCTGTGATGGAAAAGCGGCTTAAGTTTGCCAAAATTGTCAAAAGTTAACGTTTTCACATAGCCGCCATCTTGGAAATATGCAAATTAGGGTTCCAGACACACCCAATCGTAATGATAAGCATTCCAATGTGTTTGCAATGGTCAAAAAACATGAAATAGACACCAAGTTTGTATTTGTAACAAATCCAAAAGCATTTTGGATTTGGCCGCTATGGCAACCCCAAAGGTCGCCCGGTCGGGCGCCCAAGCTAAATCATTAGAGCATGCCCTGGGCCAAATTTGGTGCAATTAAGACTGATTAGCCCTAAGGCCCAGGACTATTGCTGAAATATTAGATGTAGCCCAGTAGGTGATTATGCTAATAAAAGCGAATTACGCTAATTCTGAAAATTGCTCAACATGCAAGTTAGCATCCGGCAGTTTCCACATGCTGGGGACCCATACTCAACATTTCTAATATAAAACCTTGGTGTACTCAACATGTTCGGGTTCACAATGGGGCTCTATTTAGACTATTACCCTATGTTACCCTCATAGGAGCAAGAAGAGTTTGCCACTCTTGTTGCACTCTTGTTGCACTCACCTGGGG
The DNA here is from genome assembly GCF_963280865.1 of Gymnoscopelus braueri. Taxonomy (NCBI): domain Eukaryota; kingdom Metazoa; phylum Chordata; class Actinopteri; order Myctophiformes; family Myctophidae; genus Gymnoscopelus; species Gymnoscopelus braueri. Next base: position 39,015,074 of record NC_137623.1, read on the forward strand.
GGACCCGAGCCTGGATCTGATGAATCTCTTGGAGCACATATTCACATCTGCAATAAACCAGAGGAACATGAATTAACACATTATGTAAACTAATTTATTTATTGAATTCATTATGATGGCCTGCAGTATTGTAGTTATCAATAATGTTGCTAATACTGACAATATAGCACCTTTAACAAGGTTTAATTTGTTCAAGGTAACACGTCGTTGCTGTCGGTCAGAAACCATGTTTCTCCATATTTCAACTTTTTATGTTTTTTCATATAGATTAATGTCCTACTTCGTCATACAAGAGTTTTGCATAAATGTTGCGAAAATAGCCGATTTAGCTTGTCTATTTTCACTATTATTATTATTTTTCAAACAATAATAAAAGGTTTTCACCCGACAGGGATGTGTGCATTTTCTTAAGCATTTATTTAATTTATTAATTTGTTTAATTATTTTTATAGTGGTATTTACCTGGGAAAACATTTAATGTGTTCAACCCATGGATCGTCTCCGGACTGCCAGCCTTGCAGGACTCCGTGACAGCAGAAACACTTCACGCAATCACGCAAGCCTGAAACGCAGGACAGTTCAATTACCTGATATCAAGGACAGGTGTGAATAGAGAGAGAGAAGGATGAGGCTGGCAGGGCACTGCAGTCAGGCACCTGGAACTAGTGCCAAGAAAACTGACAATGTGGGAGCAAAGCCAGGAAAGGCAAGAAGCGCACCACCTACCTAGATGCACTGCGGTGCTAACAACCCAGTAGAGCTCAAGGCCCTGGTGTTAGATAGGAGTGTGTGGAGGGCTTTCAGGAGGCGATTCAGGAGGCCTGAGTTGGTGTTGGCTAGACCGCACTCTAGCATCGCATCAGTACTGTGAACACTCTCCTCCCCCGGGGACAGGGAAGTATTACGTTTTATTTACGTTTCTACTCACTGCAGTTTCCCCGACTGCCACATTAATCACGGTACATTTTGTGTTTACAAAAGTTGGAGAATGGAGACTATTGTCACCATCTTTAATAATCACTTGTAAAAAGGGGTTAGAATTCACCGCGGTGCATCCGGCTTTGTTGAGCGTCTATACGAACGATTGTGTTCAGGCCATGTAATCCTACGGGCTGGGGTGGCACTTGTGAGCAGGGAATGTTGGGCGGGAGGAGTATAGGACGGAAGCTCTATGTCCTCCGGGTGCGAGCTCCTCACTGGCAGGTGAGTCAGTAGGATACAACAGCAGTGACAACACACAAATTTGTGTGTGGAGGAATTAATTGGCATACAAAAGTCTTTAATTCAGTGTGAAGCTAAAGTAATTTATATTAAACACAGTCATGAAAGTACAGATGGTGAGGAATTCTCTGTGCTGCTAACCTCCTCTTTAACAGGGCGGTAGTGAGGTCCAGCCATAACAATTACACCAGACCAGTGCTTTTATAACCATTATTTTGTATAATATCAACTATATTAATTGTTGGCAACTCTGCTTTGATACACAGTCCTTACCTATGTAGTAGAAGCCGGCTTGGGCCAGCTGGTCGGGACGGACAGGGATGCGAGAGGGCCAGTTTACGAAGGTGAGCAGTCTCTCTTCGCTATGCTGCATGGCTGGTTTGGACGTTACTGAGAGCCAAATACTCTGTTAAAAGTAAAAGTCCAGAGTAAAAAAATATACTTGAGTAAAAGTACAAAAGTATTGGCATAAAAATGTAGTTAAAAGTACTAAAATGTTTGAAAATAGATGTTTTCCATCCTGTCTGTCCATGTGTGTGTCTGTGTGTATGTGTATGTGTCTGTGTGAGTCTGTGTGGCAACACATCTCCATTAAACGCTGGACCGAAAGGCATGAAACTTAGCACACAAATGAGCCATTCCTGCAAACTTTGTTCTAAAAATGTGTTTTGCTAAATTAGAACTGCTGGTGGCGCTATGACAAGCCAATCTTAAAAGGGTGGCATTTGCTCCGCAACATAGTGTGAATATGCGTGCAAAGTTTGACCGCAATCGGACGCTGCGTTCATGATTTGCCGCATTTTGTTCAAAACAAGCCACTACTGCAAACTTTAGACGTGAATCTTAGCCAATCAAGATGGAATATGAAAGATCATGTGTACCGATTTGCGTGAATTTTGGATAAAATCCGAAGGAGTAATTTTTTTTTACATAAGTCGGCCTCCTGGTGGCACTATAGAACTTGATCTCCTTCTGTCCTCAAGTAAAAGGACAATCTCTATATTAGCCATATGATGTATAATACACACCCACTCACCTTTGCAGCTAAGTGGCCCTTTTGAGGTTGAAGCACTGTCTGTAGGGGAGAACGGGGTAAGATGAACTTCTGGGTAAGTTGAACCACCCCCTGTATCTTTAAAACTATACACATGAGTTGTCATTTGACCTTAAAATCAGGACACACCCATCATTTCCACCTGGCTGTGAAGTTGAGAGACACATGGGCAAAGTGATAAGCATATTTCTACACAAAAAAAAGTGTTTTTTGCTGGTCAAAGTTAATTTTTTACTTTTCTGGTATAATGATTTTTATTTTAAAGCAAATGTACCCAGGTCTAAACTTATATATCATGCATGTTGGTGATATTCCAATGTATAAAACCATGTGAATCATTTAGCTAATGATTAGCCTGAAGCATTAAGCTAGCCAGGTTAGGTCAAAATGGTGGCCATGGGGCAAGATGAACCAAATGCCTTGGGGTAAATTGAGCCAATTATCCTAATATTAATCACTATTCATATTTTTTATTATGTCTTTGCTTCTCAAATTATGCTGGATGACCTTTCATTTGGATGAATACACTAATTTAAGAGAAGTTTTCAATATTGTATTAACAATTGCAAATATTAAAAGGTTCTGAATAACAAACTTTATTTAATTGGTTTTATATTGTTTAAATACCATTAAAAAATAAATAACTATTTTCAAAAGGGAAATGTGTTATTCAATTATTTTTGATACGTGAATACATTATTTGTTCAAGTTTAAACTTGAAAATGTAAAATATCATATGGGTAAATTTACCCCTTGACTAGGATCAACTTACCCCTTACCTGGGGCAAGTTGAACCACGTGACCACTTTTTTTTTAGAACCCATATTTTTACAGCCTTTTGTCATAGATGCACACTCATTATTTTAATTGATAGAAGACATCTTGAAGTTTTAGTAGATGTTTAGATTTTACTTCCATCTCATTTTTCCTTGCCTAGAGGTCAACATAAGTAAAAAGTGGTTCATCTTACCCCGTTCTCCCCCTGATGAGACTAAATTATTATTATCCAAAATAATGAGGATTTAATTTGTTGGTTGTTAAGTAGCTCAGTAGTTAATGCAGACATACTATCTGTAATGGCCTTCCAATGCACATTACTTCAACAGGTGGTGGTGTATGGAGTGATCCTACGCAGCCAAAGTAAAAAACAAACAGTATGGAATGTCCAGTCTTGAAATCCAGTTTTAGGTACATTTATTGTCATTTGCAGTTATGATGAACATACCATTGAATATTTCTGTGGTGAATCTCTGGTTTTGTGGTTCTGTCTGTCTGCTTCCTTTCTGCTGGTAAAAACGGTTTGCTCCTCACCAACCTGTGTCCTCCTCTGTCCTATGATCTCCCTAATCAGTGCACCTGTAACCCCTTAAATGACCACCCAGTGCTGTCCAAACTAGAGCCCGCCACCCAGTGTCCAAAAGTAATAATGCCAACCTACAAAATAATATACTACCATAAAAATGGCTCCTACACTATCGTTTTAAAATGTGCAGCACATTGAAATAGACCCTATGACACATTAGGAGTCCATCAGTATACATTTAAGGCTAGCCCACTGTGTTTTTGGTAAGATGATTATTTTGCATGTCCGTGGCAAAAAAATAATCACAAGCTGCCATGGTGATGACCCCTGTATTATGTGTGCATAATACACACCCACTCACCTTTGCAGCTAAGTGGCCTTTTTGCGATGGAAGCACTGTCTGTACTCATGAGACTTCTTTAATGTCTCTCAATTTTATCTCCTTTTTTTGTTTGTTTGTTTGTTACTCACTTTTGATCAGTATTCTATACCGAGAGAGAGAGAAGGACGGAGAGAAAGAGAGACACAGAGAGACGAGACGATACGTTTCTCTCACAACGAAGGAGGAATGTGTGTGTGTGTGTCTCCATATATTATGACCCGTGTCGGGCTTCAGGCCGGCCTCGCCCATTCAATTTAGGATCGCGCTGGGATGTAACATTACAGCAGACACGGTATTTTAATGACGTCACGCGCGCACGGCACACACACATTTTATTTTACCTTAAATTAGGAAACATGTTTGTGTAGGAAATGTTTTTTAGCTTAGTTTTAGTCTTTTTAAACTAATACAAATTCAATGAATGCCATGAATCATAGAGCTGAAACTAAAAGTTTGCTTTGAACAAGTATCTTTCTCTTCTTTGACGGTGGCTGAGGCATTGCTGCGTGCAGATAGGATACTGTCAGCAGCAGCTACTGAAGTCAACATGCTGTGTTGTTACCGTGTAGCCTATAGATGCGAGGTGTGAGGAATCTGAGGAAACATTTTCACACTCACTTGTAAACCTGTTATGCAAGGTAGCCATTTGCGTACTCGTGAATCTACGGGGGGGGGGGGGTGCACGTTCTAGCCTGCGCGTGCACTGTACCGTGCCGTACCTTGCACGTGAAAACATTACTGGCCACACGCCGTCCTACCCACCCCGTGTGGCCTCCACGACTCCACTGGTAAAGACCGGTGGTTGCGGTTTGTCCCTGTTTCTAAAACGTTGTTGATATTTGGTATGAGTTATTGGTTGATATATTGACATATTTCACACACAATCTCACATTGGATTAATATCCAATTAATTCTTGTTTTGTTCTGCACTGTACCCTCAATAATTGTGGTTTCCATTCAGGTGAACAGGTTTCTATGTTGATGAGAAAGTCTAAGGTATGCCCCAGCCCCACAAACCAGTACACAATAAGTGATTAATGAAGGGCATGACAGGACTTTTATTGAATGCAGTGTCACAATAGTTGTATGTGAAGGCGCCTAACTTTGATCAGAGGTGAGCACTGAGTCTGGTCACAGCTTCTGTGGTTAAAGCATTTGGAACAAACCAACTTCAACTTTACTAAATGTGGAAATCAACAAACTCCTGGAAAACATCCAACACATTTCTAGAACACAATCTAGGGGACCACAGTGTAAACTAGAAAAGGTGCTCCTCACCCTCTGATCAAAGTTAGGTGCATTAGCATTAAACTATTTTGACGCTGCATTCAATTAAAATCCTGGCATGCCCATCATTAATCACTCATCATGTACAGTACATATCTTTTTTGTCTCTCAAGTTTCCATGTTCCAGTATTCCATTGGCATTTTATCCTTGACGTTTCTGTGAGAAGCGATGTAATTATTATGTCTAATAAATCAAAACAAATCAAGTGTAGCTTGTAGGGTGTGTCTTTTTCAATTGTTACATGTGCATGCCTTGGACTTTCTCATCAACAGAGAATACATGATCACCTTAATGGAATCCACTAGCTACCGTACCTTGCCAAACCAAACGGTTCAGCTGGTAGAACTTGATCTCCTTCTGTCCTCAAATAACACTGTCTTTTGAAAAGCCAGCAATCTCTATATTAGCCATATGATGTGTAAAACGCACCCACTCACATTTGCAGTTAAGTGGCCCTTTTGAAGTTGAAGCACTGTCTGTACTGATGAGACTAAATTATTATTATCCAAAATAATGAGGATTTAATTTGTTGGCCGTTAAGTGGCTCAGTAGTTAATGCAGACATACTATCGTTTTAAAATTTGCAGTACATTGGAATAGAACCTATGACACATTAGGAGTCCATCAGTATACATTTAGGGCTAGGCCACTGTGTTTTTGGTAAGATGATTATTTGTCCGTGGCAAAAATTTAATATTAATGAAAATGACCATCACAAGCTGCCATGGTGATGACCCCTGTGCATAATACACACCCACTCACCTTTACAGATAAGTGGCCCTTTTGCGAATGAAGCACTGTCTGTAGGCCTACTGATGAGACTTCTTTAATGTCTCTCAATTTTATCTCCTTTTTTTTCTTTGTTTGTTTGTTACTCACTTTTGATCAGTATTCTATACCGAGAGAGAAGGACGGAGAGAAAGAGAGAGGCAGAGCAGAGAGACGAGACGAAACTTTTCTCTCTATCACAACTAACAACAAACGTTGTGTGTGTGTGTGTGTGTGTGTGTGTGTGTGTGTGTGTGTGTGTGTGTGTGTGGGGGTGTGTGTGTGTGTGTGTGTGTGTGTGTGTGTGTGTGTGTGTGTGTGTGTGTGTGTGTTTGTGTGTGTGTGTGTGTCTCGATATATTATGACCCGTGTTGGGCTTCGGGCCGGCCTCGCCCATTCAATTTAGGATCGCGCTGGGATGTAACATTACAGCAGACACGGTATTTTAATGACATCACACGAGCGCGGCACGCGCACACCGCGCTCATTTTATTTTACCTTAAATTAGGAAACATGTTTGTATAGGAAATGTTTTTTAGCTTAGTTTTAGTCTTTTTAAACTAATACAAATTCAAGGAAAGCCATGAATTATAGAGCTGAAAATAAAAGTTTGCTTTGAACGAGTATCTTTCTCTTCTTTGACGGTGGCTGAGGCATTGCTGCGTGCAGATAGGATACTGGCAGCAGCAGCTCCTGAAGTCAACATGCTGTGTTGTTACCGACCAATGAATTCTTGTTTTGTTCTGCACGGTATCTTCAATAATTGTGGTTTCCATTCAGGTGAACAGGTTTCTATGTTGATGAGAAAGTCTAAGGTATGCCGGTGCCCCACAAACAGATTTTGTACACAATAAGTGATTAATGAAGGGCATGACAGGACTTTTATTGAATGCAGCGTCACAATAGTTGTATGTGAAGGCGCCTAACTTTGATCAGAGGTGAGCACTGAGTCTGGTCACAGCTTCTGTTGTTAAAGCATTTGGAACAGACCAACTTCAACTTTACTAAATGTGGAAATCAACAAACTCCTGGAAAATCCAAAACATTTCTAGAACACAATCTAGGGGACCACAGTGTAAAATAGAAAAGGTGCTCCTCGGAGCACAGGTCAGTTAGTGTGGGCCAGCAATGTTCAGAATTCGCCAATCAGGGTTGAATATGACAAATTGGACAGATCCGTGTTGATCACTTGACTATAGAGATAATGTGTACTAATTTGCGTGATGTTTGGACACAATTTGTAGGAGTAATATAACATTTATTTTGTGCAAAAATCGGCCTCCTGGTGGGGCTATAATAGGGTAAAGTTAAAACCGTGGCATTTGTTCCGCAATGTAGTGCAAATGTGCGTGCAAAGTTTCACCGCAATCGGACACTGCGTTCATGATTTGCAGCATTTTGTTCAAAACAGGCCACTCCTGCAAACTTTGGAAGTCAATCTTTGCCAATCAGGATGGAATATGAAAAATCTGTAAGACCCGTTTCGTTTAATGACTATACTGTGTACCGATTTACAGTTAAAAAACAATAATCAACAATAATATACAGGTTTTAACCGGTTAGAACTACACCTTCTTCCTGTCATTATCAGTCATCAAATCAGTTGACGGCCATGTTGTATACTTGACGGTGTTCACTTAATTTTGTTTTGAAGTTAATCAGTCAAATGTGGTTGTTTTGAGGTGGATTCTTCCGAGAGACAAACATTGTTCTATCAATTCCACAGTTAAACCTTTAAATGTTCTTCATTTCACCATGTTCACCTACACTACACTTTATAGACCAATATGGAAGAACATTTTCACCAATGTGATGGGAAAAAAATAAGTGATTATAAAACATTTCTCAAAATAATTAGGTAATCTTACCTTGGTTCTGTGACAGAAGGCGCTGACTGGACCTGATTACAGCTGCATGAGGCGGTGCTTCTGGAATGTCTTGTATTCTAAGAGCGTGAAAATACTGATACAGGTCAACAACAACGGAAAGGAGAACACACACACATATATATATATATATATATATATATATATATATATATATATATATATATATATATATATAAACATAATATACTATGACACATAATATGTTGTTACCTAGTCGTTCTCTCCCTCTACCCTTTCCTCTCTTGAATGGCTACTATCTGCTGGTGTTTCTGTGCTGTCTTACATTTCAAAAGGGAGAAAAGAATGATACAGCTCAACAATACAGACACGAGAAACAATCTGTCTGTCTGTCTCTCTCTCTCTCTGCTGCCTATCAGGATAATCAAACTAGTTACACTGCATTTCCATGCCATTCATTATCTAATGACTCATCATGTACGTATCTGTTTGGACTCACCTGTAACAGGTGACCTGTTTGTTGTTTTATTGTGAAGCTGTGCTATTGTGATTTAACTACCTAGAGCCTGGATTCACACATCCAGTTTCAGATACATAATTATGTGAACAATTTACACTAAACTGACCACAGAGCTGTGTGTGTGTGTGTGTGTGTGTGTGTGTGTGTGTGTGTGTGTGTGTGTGTGTGTGTGTGTGTGTCTGTGTGTGTGTGTGTGTGTGTGTGTGTGTGTGTGTGTGTGTGTGTGTGTGTGTGTGTGTGTGTGTGTGTGTCAACATTAAGTTTAATTATGACACAAAAATAAAATATTTCCAACATTTTTCTTGTGTTTTATTTATTTATTGTCTCCGCCAGGCCGAAAGGCATGGCGAGAGAGTATGTTTTCCACCCCGTCTGTCCATCCGTCTGTCCGTCTGTCCGTGTGTGTGTCCGTCCGTCCGTCTGTGACCAGCTAATCTCTGCCACCGTTGGCTTGATCACAGCACCACTGTGCACACACACTCCCTGGATGCCAATTCAGAACATCTGCCCAACATTTTTCACATGGGCCTGTTATAGCGCCACCAGGAGGCCGCTTTCTGCAAAACACATTTTTTTAGAGTACTCCTACAGATTTTGTCCAAACGTCACGCAAATCGGTACACAGTATCTCTATAGTCATTAAACGAAAAGGGTCTTTCACATTTTTCAAATTCCATCCTGATTGGCTAAGAATGGCTTCCAAAGTTTGCAGGAGTGCTCCGTTTTCAACAAAATGCCTCAAATCATGAACACAGCTTGCAATTGCCCTGAAATTCAGCACACACATTCCCACTATGCCGAGGAAGAAATGCCACTTCAAATTTTATGTAATCAATAGTTCTCAACCTTTTCAGGCCACGACCCCCCCCCCAAAAATATATATATATTTGAACTGGGGACCCCCCACCCTGACAAGCTCTTGGAATTGGCATTACATTTAGTTTGACTCAGTTCCGCAGATAAATATTGCGAAAATATCTGATCTACATGGTCACAATGCCTCTCAATGCGAGGCGTTGCAGATCAGCTATTTTCACAAATGCCACTAGCAGGATTATTATTTCTTGTCAACATGCAAGTAGAACTATGAGAAGGTATAACCCAGGTAAAATATTGTGTCATTATAAAAATATATAAAGGATATATGATTAGCAGTCCACTTCCTTCTGTTGGTACGGATGGATTCACATTGCAGCGTTCCGTACTCGAGTACGGATGATCCGGATCCGAGACTACCTCCCCAGGCGGTCCCGAGTACGGTACGGTGATCCGTTCCGGGGAACGGTACACAACGTTCACACTATCACAACATCTGCCAAGTGGTCCGGGGTGCGCACCCGGGACCATAGTCTGAATCCGCCCTGAATCTCAAAGCCAGCAAAAGCACACTGCAGAACAGTTTCCTCCCCCAGGCTAAATAAGAAAAAACAATGAACATCTTCTGTGGTATTACGGCCTTGTATGCTGAACAGTTTTGAACTGTTTTTAGATAAGTTTAGTATTGTTATTTATGTACTGTTTTTATCTCTGTGTATTAAATAGCACCCCCAACCTAAGTTTTTTTTACAGTGCATGTACTTGTACATCCTTGTGACAATAAACATATGAAATCTTGAAATCTTGAAAGAAAATTATGTGGTGTAAATAGCAGCAAGATACTCTTTGTAGCATACTTTCGAGGTGGCAATCTGAATCACTCACAAATGGCATGCCCACCACAGTCTGACCGCACAGTCTTTAGTTACTGTACGCCAAGTGTATACAGTAGAGTACAATACTATTGTATTGAGAAGCATAATGCAGACACACTGACATGGGCCCTATCTTGGGGAAATGCCACAGTTGTTATTTTTGTCTGAATTAAGCATTTCAGTGAGCTAGTGCCCCCTTATGCCTAAACTTGTTAGGCATGTTTTACTAGTTTGAAACACATTTTAAAATAGTTCAAATAGCCGATCTACAAGCTCACAATGTGTCAATGTAGATCGGCTATTTTCAACAACTGTGTTGTTTCAAAACAACTGTGTAATTTCAGGCATTTTTGTTATGTGTTGTGTACTGAATTCCCATATCTACAATATACTCACCAGGCTAAAGTCTTCTCTGTTAATGAGGAAAATCCTGTTGATGGTAGGTTATTGTAGAGAATATGATCTCAGCTGCCACTCTGCTGTAACACTCTTTCACCTTTGATTCTCAAACAGCACATCGTTAGATTCAAGTAAACATTCTGTTGCACTTTGATAAAAGTTAACCCTTCCCTGGACACTTTAGTGCTGTGTCCAGGTTGATAAGTGCAGAATAAAGTGTGTATATTAGACTTGTTCCCCAGTCAGGCCTTTTCGGGTCATTGTTTGTTGTTCAATGTTCAACGTTGCATGACTTGCATCAGTTTGTGTTTGTGATCAGTCTGTTATGGCAAGTGTTCTCTTCTCTGGAATTACATTCTCGGGAATAAATAGATGATTCAAAGACTCTGACCTCTAATGACATTAGGGCACACATTTGCCCTGACTGAAAGGACACGTTTTTGATTGGCATTGCACTGATAATTATTGTCTCTGTCGTATCTGGGTCATAAGGGAACCGGCGGAAATACGAGTCCATTTCCGGAGGCGGGGAATAAAGAGTCATCGTTCAGAGACCGGAGCTTTCATTCTCAAACAATTCCATTTTATTGTAAGAGTCCTTTAGCAATCCACACATACAGTCAATTGTCGTATAGCGCATCTTTGTTCATAGGATCTGCTGTACCCTGTTGAACGCGACATCTGTGTGTAGCCAAAACACAGAGTCCCGTTTGCTTCCATGCAAGTCATTATATACAGACAGTTTAGTATAAATAAACTACCTGCTGTCTGTGACAGTCAATCACAAATAGGCTCCTGTCGAAACAGTAAGCTTGGCCCGCCTTCTCCTCATAGGACACGAATTAGCATCTGCCTCCTTTTACTCTAACACATGAAATCTTTCCTTATCCCTATCTATGAAATCGTACTTTCTCATATGTTCACAATATGACATTATTATACAACATTTTATTAGCTTCGAAATAAGTCTAAACAGTAATATATCCAACGTTGTATGAATGATCTTTATAGTTAAAGTTATTTAAAAGAAAGGTGCTCTTCTCCTGGGTTCCCCCACTGTCGGAGCTCAGCCCCTCCTTCCTAGAGAGAGCGTCAAAATCCCTTTAATAATGATGCAGTCATTAATCTCGGACTTAGACACCGAATGATCATCCCATCCCACTAAAGGGTCTTCCCTCGGCCCTATTCTACCAAAACTTATATTTATCTGTAAATTTAGAAAAGCCTAGTAAACACTGTATATTAAACCCTGTTTGTCTTAACTCATCTCGGCTGGCTTGACTGAAGAGGGCACACTGGATCCGTTTTCATTCTAAACGTTTCCCAGAACGAATGCTGGCCTGCATTCACATTGGCCATAGATCCTATCGCACCAGAGAACACATGCATATACACCCCCGATCCTACAGGTGGCGACATGCACATAGTGTTTCTTCTGTGGACACAGACGTCATGAACTATGCGACAATGTTTGTGCTGGTCGCGCATAAATATAGGGTTGCGGCTTGTGGGTGAGTCAACGCACTGAGCGCTCAGCGCGTCAAGGCCATGGTCAAGGCACAGACTGCTGTGTTGTTGACGGACAACGGATGTACGCTTATGAGAAACAACACAAATAAAACCTGGTGAAACACTTGTGTGCATTAGCGCAAGATGAGGATATAGGAAACATTCAGTCTAAATGTCCAGTTTGCTAACCTTCACAACTACTAATACTTTTGTATTTGAAACTTTAAATTTCTCTAAATATTATAAAAATTTTCACGACAGCTTAAAGGAGCAGTTCACCCCAAAAATGACTTATTTTTTATCAATTGCACACCCCATGAAGACTTGAATCCATGGATTTATTTGTGTTTTTGTCGCATTCCTAAGCTAATAATTTGATTCCCGTCTCCTACCGGCTAATGTATCTGGTAGGAGACACAAAGTAGATTATTTGTGTCTCCTACCGGAAATACACCAAATTAAATCAAATTATTGGCTTAGGAATGCCACAAAAACCCAAATAAATCCATGTATTCAAGGCTTCATGGGGTGTGCAATTGATAGAGAATAAATCCTTTTTGGGTGAACTCCTCCTTTAAGTACAAAAATATATCATTTATGATAAGGCAACTATAGTAGCCTATACAGTGAAGTCCGACTGAATGACTGAAACCTTGTATTGTGAATTGTACTTCCATGTACTGTTTCTCATGTCTCATGTCTAAATAAAGTACATCAATCCAACGTCTTTTCTTTTTTGACTCTCTTGGTGTGGGGATTATCTGGCACATGTATGTATCTGTTATGAAAGAGTTTGCATCATGAGTGAAACGGCTATAGTCCTTGGGAAACCATAAACCTACGTAGGCCTACATCTAAATGAGTTACCATATTTACTTACAAATTTCAAATTACAATATATAAGCTATATATTTCTGGGATGCATAGTAGCTGAAACTCCACAAGATACCCACAAGATATACTATGGCCATACGTCCTCTTTTACCCGGACATATCCTCTTTTGGGGGGCTGTCCGGCCTGTCTGGGGGGTTTTATAAAATCCTTCAAATGTCCGGGGTTTTGAGAGTTTGGGTGATATCCCCCCCACTTCTGGGACGAAGAAAAAAGAAAAAAACTCGAGCTGGAGGTTTCTACGGGTGGAAAACGGAACGCTCGTCCTAAAACACACTACCCCATTTTTTTCGCAGGCCGAGGCCGCCGGATTAGACCGGGGACGAGGGTGTTTTAGGACGACGGTTCTTCCATTTCAGACTCTGAATCAGACCCCATTGCGCTGCTCGCGCACCTGAAATGCGCGATGGAGACCCGCCAATGTTTCATGACTGATAGACATGAAATAAGGCCCTTCACAGCTAATAGAGAATTTTAAATTTTAAGAATCGGTTCAGAATTGAATGAGTAAAATTGTTAGAAAGGCTCCCATCATATAAGTTGATTATTATTTAAATTGTTATGTTCCACCTTAAGAGTAATATGCACCTGCCCACCTTAAGTGTGCAATGCCTTCTGGGGCGTTTTCATTCATTCAGTAGCACCGGCTAGAAGAGCGGTGAAATCCACGTTCACCTCACTGCAAACATTCTAAAGTTGTGTAGCACTACAATACCAGTAAAGCTGTCATAAACCTTCCCATCAAATCTCCTTGTCAATGTGTCCTGACCGACGCCCCGGGGGCGAATGAAACTTACCCTACAGACTCAGTTCAGATTATACAGTCCTTTCTAAACCCTCTCCAACAAAAATAGTTAAATAGCCTGAAGTGTCCTCTTTTGGGGAATTCAGAATATGGTCACCCTATATATATATATATATATATATATATATATATATATATATATATATATATATATATAGTTGCTGTCCTTATATGGCCGTGACACGGCCTCTCTTTCTATCTCGTGCTCTCATTCTTTTTCTGTATGTAATGTTTTATATAATAAAAAAAAAAGTTTTATATATAAATATTGCGGGTTTTAGTGCATCATCCCGCGGACTCATTTTATAATTTAATGATGAAATTAACCCGTGGGATGCGGCGGGAGTAAATGTTAAATGAACCCATGGGATGACAAGGGACAGAATGGGATTTTTTTTTTTATTGCGGGAGGGAGCGGCGGTCAGTAATTAACTGCGGGATCCGGCCATGGTTGAACCCCTGTGGATTGATCTGCGACATGTGTTTGTTGACTGTTTTTGTCGAGTTTATATACCGTCACCTATTACAAATAGCGGGCCACTTCCGTCTAATGGTACGCTTGCTTTCACATTGCAGCGTACCGTACCCAAATACGCATGATCCGGATCTGAGACTGCCTCCCGAGGTGGTTTCGGGAACGGAACGGTTATCCGTTTCGGGGGACGATTCGCAACATTCACACTAGCGCAACACCTGCCAAGCGGTCTGGAGTGCGCACCCGGGACCCGAGTGTGAAACGGCTTTTAGTGTCCAACAGGCACTGTTGCCTAATCCTAGAATACACTTTGTGAGAACCAAGCGCTCGGGGGTGTGGTATTTTGGATTCACACCATTTTTGGAAGTGTTATCTTGACCAATTCACTGCAGCTGGCAGTCACCACTAGAATCTTCCCAAATAGCCTAGTGACGTTTTGGTCTCCTCTTGTTATTAGACACTTTAATGGTTTGTGTTTATAATATATTAATATCATAATAATTTCATATTCCATAACTTCAGTCTTGAATACACCACATCTCCGCCAGGCCGAAAGGCATGGCGAGAGAGTATGTTTTGCACCCTGTCCATCCGTCCGTCCGTCCGTCCGTCCGTGTGTGTGTCCGTGTCCGTGTGTGTGTCTGTGTGTGTGTCCGTCTGTGAACAGCTAATCTCCAACACTGTTGGCTTGATCGCAGCGAAACTGTGCATACACTGCCAATTCAGAACCTTTGCCCCAAATTTTTCACATGGGCCTGTTATAGCGCCACCAGGAGGCCGCTTTTTCCAAAACACATTTTTTGACAGTACTCCTACAGATGTTGTCCATCACGCAAATCGGTACACAGTATGTTTATAGTCATTCAACAAAACACGTATGTCAGATTTTTCATATTCCATCCTGATTGGCTAAAAATGGCTTCCAAAGTTTGCAGGAGTGCTCCGTTTTGAACAAAATGCCTCAAATCATGATCACAGCATGCAATTTCCCTGAAATTCAGCACACACATTCCCACTATGCCGAGGAAGAAATGCCACTTAAACATTTTCATATCAGCCTCATGGTGGCGCTATAACAGTCTGATTCGTGTTTTTACCTATAACTGCACCGATCTGTATAAAACTTTGTATGCACACTCCCTAGAGGCCAAGGAAAAACCTTTGCCCTGCATTTTTCACATCTGCTTTTGATAGCGCCACCAAGAGGCTGACTTATGTAAAAAACATTTGTTTATATTACTCCTTCCCATTTTATCCAAATTTCACGCAAATCGGCACACATGATCTCTAGTCATGTGATCAAGACGGATCTGTTAGATTTTTCACATTCTATCCTGATTGGCTAAGATTAACATCTAAAGTTTGCAGTAGTGGCTTGTTTTGAACAAAATGCCGCAAATCATGAACGCAGCGTCTGATTGCGCTGAAACTTTCCACGCACATTCACACCATGTTGAGGAACAAATGCCACCCTTTTAACATTGGCCTGTTGTAGCGCCACCAGCAGGTCAAATTTAGCAAAACACATTTTTAGAACAAAATGCCTCAAATCATGAATGCAGTGTCCGATTGCCCAGGAAGAAATGGCACCCTTTCAAATTGGCCTATTATAGCACCACCAGGAGGCCAAAATAACCTACCTGACCTGGCGGAGACCTGTGCTCCGAGGAGCACTTTTTCTCCCTCCCCAGTCAGAGTTCGGATGTTGAATGAATGTAGAATTATGTGCAGGATATCGTTTGCATACAGATGCGTGTAGAAAAATCCTTTCTCTCACACTTATGCCAGTGTACCATAGGCATACCGTATACATACTACGCATACAGCGTTTCGTTGCACCGGCAGGCAATCCACTGTGCCAAGCTAGCTAGTTACGGCCGGATCTCTTGTGGGGTCAGTCGCTACAATATAAACACACACACACAGCATTGTGTGTGTGTGTGTGTGTGTGTGTGTGTGTGTGTGTGTGTGTGTGTGTGCGTGCGTGCGTGCGTGCGTGTGTGCGTGCGCGTGTGCGCGTGAGTGTGTGCGTTTGTGTACTCCACCACTCAGCTAAAAACACACCAGAACAGTCTGTCTGTGATAGTGATACTGATAACATAGCTTCAAATTCCTTAAGTAGTATGTCATCACAATGCAACCAAAAGAATGCTAGATAGAGATAAATGAAATACTTATCTGAGAAGATTAAGAAACATGGGGCCACACCCTTCTAGGGTTTGAAGTAGATTGGATTTCTAAATCAGTTTGATTCTGTTGTGGTAGTAGTAGCTCCAGGGGTTTTTGGACCGTAGGTCATAGCTTTAAAAAAAAATATCCCTGGACTCCAAGATTTTACAAAATTTTGCGTTATCTTCAAGACATATTTAGCTACTAGTCCTAAAATAGCGAAAAGACCATACAAGCTGTTGTGAGATTGTGGTTTGGCTATTTTCACCAATTGTTCACCTATTATTGCAGAATGTTTGCCTATTATGACATGCCCAGAATAGGAACGCCAGGGGTTCTTGTGGTTAAGGGGTAGTTCAGTGATTCTCAAAGTGGGATCCAGGGACACCCAGGGGTCCTTGAGGGGGTTCCAGGGGGTCCCCAGCAAAAGTAGTTAATATAGCATGAAAACCACTTTAACTCTATATACATGGCTATTTAAAAATAGCCGATCAGGCTCACACATGTCTTGACACGTAGAGCCTGTAGATCTGCTATTTCTGAAATGTTTTTAAGAAATTTTAAAAGAAATTGAATATTTTTGAAACATTTCTTGACAAATCTTGTCTGGGGGTCCCTGGCACAAAATATTTTCAGGTGGGCGTCCGTGGTCAAATACATATTAATTTGGTGGTCCTTGAAAAAAAAGTTTGAGAACCACTGGGGTAGTTTATACAATGGCTTCAGTTTCACTTCAATCTTTTGTTTCGTTCAACATGGCTGTTTCTGTGGGCTTCATTCATATAAAAGGTAGGTTGTGTATCTTATGATGTTACATTGTTTCTTTTAAATTGATTTGTTGATGCTTGATTTATCTGTTTTTGTGTCTTATGTTTTATTTGGTTCCATGTTC
Organism: Gymnoscopelus braueri; assembly: GCF_963280865.1. NCBI lineage: Eukaryota > Metazoa > Chordata > Actinopteri > Myctophiformes > Myctophidae > Gymnoscopelus > Gymnoscopelus braueri. The sequence goes on from NC_137623.1 coordinate 39,032,289, forward strand.
TTTCGTCAGAACTTCGTTCTACTGAAGAACAATAAATAAATATAGCTGCAAGCAGCGATAAGCGGGGCCAGGGAATAGAGAGAGAGAGAGAGAGAGAGAGAGAGAGAGAGAGAGAGAGAGAGAGAGAGAGAGAGAGAGAGAGAGAGAGAGAGAGAAAGAGAGAGAAAGAGAAAGAGAGAGAAAGAGAAAGAGAAAGAGAAAGAGAAAGAGAAAGAGAAAGAGAGAGAGAGAGAGAGAGAGAGAGATGGAATAGATTGAAGAGAGAGAGAGAGACGGAATAGATTGAAGAGAGAGAGAGAGAAACGGAATAGATTGAAGAGAAAGAGAGAGAGAGAGAAACGGAATAGATTGAAGAGAAAGAGAGAGAGAGAAACGGAATAGATTGAAGAGAAAGAGAGAGAGAGAGAGAAACGGAATAGATTGAAGAGAAAGAGAGAGAGAGAGAGAGAGAGAGAGAGAGAGAGAGAGAATCGGAATAGATTGAAGAGAGAGAGAGAGACTTGGAAAAGGAATAGATTGAAGAGAGAGAGAGAGAGACTTGGAAAAGGAATAGATTGAAGAGAGAGAGAGAGAGACTTGGAAAAGGAATAGATTGAAGAGAGAGAGAGAGACATGGAAACGGAATAGATTGAAGCGAGAGAGACATGGAAACGGAATAGATTGAAGAGAGAGAGAGAGAGACATGGAAACATAATAGACTGAAGAGAGAGAGAGATGGAAGCAGAACGGATTGAATGGACATCTCAACCTATTGCCATTAACAGGAATCGAACCCTCAACCTTTGGATTAACAGGCTGCAACACTACCTATAGTGCTATAGCTTTGTACAGATTGAGGTTGTCTGTTGAAGATAAAAGTGAACCAGTGAAAGCAGCCGACCTACAAGCTCAGAAACACGTTGCTATCTGAAAAGTTGTGAGATTGTAGATCGGAGAGAGAGAGAGAGAGACATGGCAACGGAATAGATAAGGATAATTCCTTTAACAGGTCCGTTCATGAAAGTCCTTGCGGTCTTGTTTCCAATGAGGGCCTGTGAGCAATTAGGGGTTAAGAGTCTTGCTCAGGGACAAATTTCATTTGCTGGCCTGGCCTGGAATCGTACCTGGGGCAACTAGGGCCTCTGGCTCCCTAGGCTGGCTCACTAAACACTCAGCTATGGCCGCCCCTCAAAAGAGAGAGAGAGAGAGAGAGAGACATGGAAACGGAATAGATTGAAGAGGGAGACATGGAAACGGAATAGATTGAAGAGAGAGAGAGAGAGAGAGAGAGAGAGAGACATGGAAACAAAATAGATTGAAGAGAGAGAGAGACATGGAAACATAATAGATTGAAGAGAGAGATGGAAGCAGAATGGATTGATTGGACATCTCAACCTATTTTCATTAACAGGAATAGAACCCTCAACCTTCGGATTGACAGGCTGCAACACTACCTATAGTGCTATAGCTTTGTCCAGGCTAAGGTTGTCTGTTGAATATAAAAGTGAACCAGTGAAAGCAGTCGATCTACAAGCTCAGAAACACGTTGCTATCTGAAAAGTTTTGAGATTGTAGATCGGCTATTTTCAGAATGAAGTATGTCATACATTGCAAAAACATACCTTCTCAGATAAGCATTTCATGTTATCTTTATCGATTGCATATGTATTCATTAATACAGTCTTGTTGTTTGCAATGCACTTTAAATGAAGTCTCCACCAAGTGAGGCTTGAACCGGCAACCTTGATGTTATGAAACATTCACTTAAGCGGGAAGCCATTGGACCAACAGACCTGATCCAGTGAAAACGGAGATCAGACAGATGATACCATTTCACGCAATTAACTGAAAATCCTGGGTTTAAGTGTTTTTCAAACTGCTCAAAATTGCGGACAATCTAAGGGCGGAGAGAGAGACATGGAAACGGAATAGATTGAAGAGAGAGAGACATGGAAACAATAGATTGAAGAGAGAGAAGGATGGAAGCAGAATGGATTGATTGGACGTGTCAACCTATTGCCATTAACAGGAATCGAACCCTCAACCTTCGGATTGACGGGCTGCAACATTACCTATAGTGCTATAGCTTTGACCAGGCTGAGGTTGTCTGTTGAAGATAAAAGTGAACCAGTGAAAGCAGCCGATCTACAAACTCAGAAACACGTTGCTATCTGAAAAGTTTTGAGATTGTAGATCGGCTATTTTCAGAATGAAGTATGTCATACATTGCAAAAACATACCCTCTCAAATAAGTATTTCAGGTTATGTTTAACAATTGCACATGTATTAATTGACACAATCATGTTGTGTGCAATGCAACTTTAATGAAGTCTGCATCAATTGAGGCTTGAACTGGCAACCTTCAGGTTGTGAGGCACACGTTGAAGGGAGAAGCCATTGGACAAACAGACAAGAACCTGTGAAAAAGGAGATCACACAGATGATACAGTTTCACGCAAATAGCTGAAAAATCCTGGGTTTAAGTGTTTTTCAAACTGCTCAAAATTGCGGACAATCTAAGGGGGGAGCTTACTGGTCAACGTGATACATGTGTTCCTCATGAGTCAAGGCACATGTGTAAGCAGGTTTAATGGCTGTCGGCCAAACGAGGCATGACTTTTGCCTGTTTAAAGTTTGCACTTTCAAAAAATCGCTATAGCGCCCCCCTTTGACCAATTGGAGTAAGATTGGTTTCAGTAATATTTGGAATGACCCTCAACATTAACGCAAAGTTTCAAAGAAATGTGAGTCTGCATGTACAGTATGTGTTAGGGGCAGATGAATAATTGTCATAAAACTGCAATATTCATTGGCTCATTAAAGCTTCATTTTTTCACTTATGGAAAATCTTTTGCACATGTTTGTCGGCATAGGTCCAAAGTTCATGTGTAAAACGTTTCGTGCAGATTACTCAAAAATCCCAGGAGGAGATTTTCATATAATTCAAAATGGTGGGAGATCTAAAGGTCAGAGGTCAAAAGTCAGAGGGTTAAAGTTGTTCATCATGAGTAGACGCATGTGTGTATTGAAGTTTTATGGCTGTAGGTCAAACAGGGCATGAGTTGTACCTGTTCAAAGTTGACATTTTCAATTGAGTGCTATAGCGCCACCTTTTGACAAAAGATTGTGAGATTTATTTCTTGATAGTTTTTCATGACCATCTACCATATGGCCGAGTTTCGTAAAAAGCGACAGCACGGTTCAGCCAGAACTGCGAAAAGTGGCAGAAACAGAATACGTACAATAATAAGACAGGTCCAGAGCTGAGCTCTGGCCCCGTAATGACATTTACCAACGCAAACCATACTTCTTCTTTGTCTCTCTTGCTATTAGCCTCGTCTTAGTGCTAACTATTTTATTGGGGGGAGTCTGGGTGATACGTGGGTGGGTTCTAATGATCATTACATCCTGATCGTGAAAGAAAATATTTCAAAAGAAGAAGAAAAAATAAATAAAGGTTATGTAGGGTATTATGGACAATCAACATCTGGAAATAATGTGTCATAATGACTTTACTTCAATTCATCCAATATTGATGAATATCTTTATACAGCTTCGTTCTGATTTCCTTTTTGTGTCTGGTTGTAAACGACTTTTAAAGTTCTCTAGAGCTTGCTCCTACAAACACTCACACTTACTCTTACTCACACGCTCTTAGCTTTTTCTGACATTTCGCCACAATTGTTAAATTGCCAGAAAATTGGACCCTTCGCTAAACCCCACCCCAAAAGCGATTGTCCAATGCCAGCTTAGCAACCGTTGTTAGCCTGGCATAGGTCTGGCAAGCTTTCGTCGCCTGCCATAGCTGTCAATGTTATTTTGCCCACACACACACAATCATTTGCAACATAATAGCAAGAATAGGAATACCACGATAACGCAATGGTGACTATGAACCACGTACCCAAACCCGTTGGAGGCTGCTTTTCCCAAGCTGAAATCTGCACTTAAACTGCAAGGCTGCATGGCTGTGTTGTTGAACACATACACAGCTTAACGTCAGGAAAGTTACACGACTACCTCTCCCAGGTGGTGTCAATAATATGCTACTAATCACCTTAATCGTAACAAAATTCAGAATCACAGCGCTGCCTGTTTCGGATTCCACACGTAAAAGTATATTAATTCATGTGTTCGTCTATTTATTAACTGCTACTGCAGTCTTACCCTGCGATACATGAAAACTCCTGTTACAGTCATGGATCAACTTCAACCTGGTGTTTGCACTTTTTCCATTTACGGTCCGTACATCTATATAAACGTTCAGATTTCAAATATAAAGTGCTTACCCCATGGCCACGGATGTTACAATTATGCATCTCAAAAGTACCTGTATATTCTGTATTGTTCAATAAAAAGCATTTTAATCCGACCAGTGGCCATTTTCTCATAATGTATCAGAGTGCAATACACCTACCAACCGATAGGGTCGTTCAGTTGAAAGCATGTGGAGAAATTGGCCACCGATCAGATTAAAATGCTTTTTATTGAACAATACGGATGATACAGGTACTTCTGAGAGCCGGTACATAAATGTAACATTCGTGGCCATGGGATAAGCACTTTATATTTGAAATATGAACGTTTATGTAGATGTACGGGCCATAAATGGAGAAAGTGCAAACACCAGGTTGAAGTTCATCCATGGCGGTCGTGACAGTCGACCGTCGTGTATCCATGGCTATTACTCCCTCTAACATTTCCCATGTTTTTAGTTTATTGAAATAATGTCATGCACATTTGTCCAGTGCATAGCCTACTGCAGACCTAGATTTTGGTCTGCCTTCAGCCTTTCACTTCCGGTGGTGCGACTACGTTTTCATTCCCACTAACAATATTGCTACACGGAACACTAACACCACTTCTCCCAGAGAACATGGATCGTTTTGGTTATAAGCCCACTTGTTTCTATGATGAAAGAGCAAGTTAAAATGTGAATATCTTTCCGTGGTTGTCTGCTCCGAGGACGCTATTGTTAAATGAGTTTCGGTTTGCTTTCAGTGGGAAGCAGAGCACAGACAGTAAATCCCGCCACTACATTAGCAGAGTGCTAAAAGAGATGCAATCCTGTAGAAACTAATTTGACTCGCACCTCTATAGATTGCACCACTATGGTCTCATCTGATCTTACCACCTCTTCAGTCCACTCCAAAACATAAACAAATTATTATTTTGGTGAAGATCCTTGAACTGATACTTTTCAATATTGATGAAACATGTAAAGGCTGCACGCTTTGAGCTTGTAGATCAGCAATTTTAGCTGTTTTTGAAAACTTGAAACAACAGCTTGTGATTAAAGGTCACCAGTGGTGGATAAAAGTACTCAACTACTCTACTTGAGTCAAAGTATAGATACTCCTGGTCAAATATTACTCAGCTACGAAGTTGCTCCGAGTTTAAGTACTGAGGACTTACACTTAACAAAAATATATTTTTAAATCCTCAAGTATTTGTTTTATGTGTTTTAGCTTATGTGTATTTAGTTTTTATTTTTTTTTAGATCTCTTGTGCAGCACTTTGGTAACCTTGCATTGTAAAATGTGCTATATAAATAGCGTGGATTGGATTGGTGAAGCTTGCTGGATAGTACAACTAATGGCCATACATCAATACACACCACTGTGCAGAGTTACCAATTAATTTTCCATGTATTTGTTACCTGACTTATCCGCAGCTTTCACATTTTGCTCTGCAGCAGCATTAACAGACGACATCACACTGATAAGAACCAGTATGCGTGCAACCAGTATGCGCGCAATGAAACCCATTCTATCAGGTCTCGCTAGGACGCGCCTCACCAGCCAACACACGTGCGCTGAAACAACAGGTTGAGAATTGATTGCATGAAACAATCACCTGTGCATCCAGTCTCAATGTTGGTAAACAAATAGCTCCAATCGGAACCTCTCCCTCCGCTGTATAGCTCCGAGCTACATAGCGGAGGGAGAGGTTCTAAATGGGGCTAGTAAACAAATAATTGGTCTATTGCATGTTGACTGGAGGACCTCTACAGATTGCACCACTATGGTCTCATCTGACCATAGGGGTTGCCACCTCTTCAGTCCAAAAGATAAACACATTATTTTGGTGAAGATCCTTAGACTGATACTTTTTCAATGCATCTTGATGCCACAAAACGGTAAGGACTTTATTTCAAAGTGGTCTAGCTGCGTGCTTTGATCTGGTAGATCAGCAATTTTCTCTGTTTTTTAAAACTTTTGAAAGTGGTTAAGTCTGTCAATGGGTTTTTATTTTGAACCAACAATGGCAAGTATTAACTTGTACAAGTATTAGTATTAGCTTGTGACTAAATAGGCCTACTAACTACATTGGATCCATTTCGAACACAGATCCTTTTCTTCCATTTCTTGAAAAGTAACAGTTTTGGACATACAGTACAAGGTTTCCAGCCGACAGCGACCATACTCTACCTTAGTGGTTCTCAAACTTTTTCCGTGCCAAGGACCCCCAAATTGATAAGCATTTGGCTGCAGACCCCCATCTGGAAATGTTTTGTTCCAGGGACCCCCAGAAGCAAAGATTTGATTTGCTTTCAAATATATATATTCAAAGTTTTCACGATTTTTACTATAGACTTAACGAAATTACTTAAAAAATACTCCCAAGTATTTGTTTAATGTGTTTTAGCTTATGTGTATTTAGTCTTTATTTCTTTTGCAGCACTTTGGTAACCATGCATTTACTGTGCTAGGCCTATATAAAGTGGATTGGATTTGGATTGGTGAAGCCGGCTGGATAGTACAACTAATGGCCATACTGTATCTTTAGACACCACTGTGTAGTTACCAATACATTTTCCATGTATTGCTTACCCGACTTATCCGCAGCTTCCATATTTTGCACTGTCGCGCATTAATATTTGCAAGCAAAAAGCAGTCCACAATTTGGGTCTTCATTTCCTTCAAGACTGTAAAACTTTGGAAAAAGAAAAAAAGCTGCCAGACTCAGTAGTTATCTGACTCTGTATGCCGTTGAGTCTGCTACAGTCAGTGTAGCCTACAATGGACAACAATTATAAGAACTGTACAGAAATGTATTTGTAATTCTCATAAGCAGTCATTGTATATCGTTAGTCTCTTAGCATAATTGTCAAATTGACATTTCTGCCTCTTAATACTGCTGCTTCACTGTGCCTTATAGCCTATCAGATTGCTTGTTACATTCCAAAATGCATGGCATAAAGTGATTTCTGACAACTTTTTGACTTGGGCAGAAACTATTTTTGAATGTAAAATGCATTCTGATAGGCCGAGAACATAGGCAATAAGGCAGGATGAATCAGCAGTGTTAGGAGATAAGAGTAGAGTTAGGCAGATATAAATAAAGGCAGATAAACATATAGGCAAAAGTAGTCATTTGTCATACTGTATGTTTAAGGTTCAGGAAAGAAGAAATGAAAAATCACTATCTGCCTAAGTCATCTAGTTGAATTAGTCTTAGAAAATCATGAGAAAAAATACAGTTTATCTGCCTTTATTTATATCTGCTTAACTCTACTCTCCTAACACTGCTGATTCATCCTGCCTTATTGCCTACAGTATGTTCGCAGCCTAGGAGTGGGGTATGGCCAGGCTCTTGTAGAGTTTGGATGTGATTGGAGATGGAGGGCAGGTGAGGACACCATCGTTGTCATGGAGATTACAGCCCATAATACTACATGTGTTTTGGACCAACCCAAATCACACACAGTGTGAAACAGTCGCATGTCAGAGCACTGCATGCAGTATATCAAATGTATATGTTTTACTCACGGTAAGACCTTGCAGATAATACAAATAAATCATGAAGTATAATTTGCCCTGAGTTGATCTGGAAATATGTGTAGGTGTGGTGCAGTCTGCATTCGGACCGTGGTCCACCTATTGAGGGCCACTACTAGTGGTCCTCACCGTGGCATCTGCCTATTTACTTCACACCTAGTGGTCCACTAGGTATGAAGTAAATAGGCAGATGGGTCTAAAACAGGAAAGAAGTAAAGGCTTATGTGGGCTACCTACACACACTTTTTAACAGGGGAAAGTATCTAACAATAGTTCATGTGATCTGAGGCACATACACTCTTGTCAGCAATATTCTGTGTTGATACAGTCAATATACAGTATATAATATTCCTTTCCTTCCTTCTTAATAAATATCCAGTTTTGAACTGGAACTTCAACACCCAGGAACACTGGAGGCACAGATACTTTATTACTGTAGTTCATTAAAGTATTTTTTATTTGTTTGTCTTATGATTTATTTGACAGGGAGGGACAATGTACATTATAGTATAGTAGTTTGCACCAGAGCTACGGTCATTTATAACTGTAGTCCCTGTGTGGTCACCCTGGGTGGGCGTTAGCGGTACCACATCAACTGTGAGCAATGATTAAAAATATATATCTATGGCAAATAAGCACTATAAAAAAATTAACAAGACGTAATACAAGATGTCACATAATGCAATTGAAGGAAAACTACAGTGAAAAATGTGATACAAAATGTTTTCTGTAGCACATAGAAAAACATGAATCAAAGGTACATAATTTGATATAACAACATAGGGCCTAAACATAATCACAATAAAGGTTCCTACAATACATTCAAACAAATTATAAACAAAAGGGCTGCCATATCTGAATGGTTAGACCGCTTGGGAAGCAGAAGGTCCCAGGTTCGATTCCCGGACCAGCAATGTGTCGATGTTCCTGAGCAAGACACTTGAACTGCTCCACAAGGCGTTGCCCCTGCAGCGCCCACTGCACCTGATACTTTGGCTGGGTTAATAATGATAATAATAATACATCAGACTTATATAGCGCTTTTCTTAGTACCCAAAGTCGCCTTACAAAACAGCTTAAAATAAACAATTTTATTAGGAGCAAAAAAAGAAGTTAAAAGGCTAAAAACATTAAGCTACGACTAAGAAGCAGAAAGGGAGATTTGGTTTGAGTTAAGTGGGGAAAGCAAGTCTGAAAAGGTGGGTTTTGAGGGAGGCTTTGAACACGGCAAGAGTGGGGGCAACTTTGATGTGATGTGGGAGTGGGTTCCAAAGGGTGGGGGCTGCAACTGAAAAAGCCCTGTCACCCCAGGTGCGTGGGGAAGTCCAGGAGATTTGCATCACCTGACCTGAGGGAGCGAGAGGGGGCGTGGCGTTTGAGGAGGTCAGAGAGGTAGCGGGGAGCCTCGTTATTGAGGGCTTTGTAGGTGGTGATGAGTATTTTGAAATCTATTCTGTTTTACTGGGAGCCAGTGAAGGTCATGGAGGACTGGGTGATGTGGTCTCTGGATCTGGTTCTGGTGAGGAGGCGGGCAGCAGAGTTTTGCACATATTGAAGTTTTTTGAGAACTTTGGAGGTGGCACCGTAGAGGACGCTATTGCAGTAGTGAAGTCTGGATGTGATGAAGGCATGGGTGATAGTCTCTTCTGTAGTTTGGAATAGTGTGGGACGGAGGCGGGCGATGTTTCGGAGTTGGAAGAAGGCTGTTTTGGTAATGTGGTTGACTTGGGATTGGAAGGAGAAGGTGGGGACCAGGATGACACCAAGGTTGCAGACTTTGGTGGAGGGGGTGACAATGGAGCCGTCACTCAATATTCAGGGTGAAATTACGAGTGGAGCGGGTGAGGGCATCTGGACCAATAATGAGGACTTCATATTTATTGCAGTTTAGTTTCAAGAAGTTTTTTTGCATCCAGTTTTTAATGTCAGTCAGACAGGTGGTGAGGGTGGAGAGGGTGGTAGCAGTAATAGTTTTGGAGGGGAGGTAGAGCTGTCGTTGGCATAGCAATGAAAATGTAGGCCATTGTGGCGAAGGATCTGTCCGAGGGGGACGATGTAAAGAATGAACAGGAGGGGGCCAACCACCGAGTCCCATCTAGTAAAGGATCTTTTTTATTTTATAATATAGTGTATGTAATTATTTTAGCATTTTGGTGATTACGTTGCAGAAACTTTGCACGCACATTCCCACTAGGCCGAGGAACACATGCCACCCTTTTCACATTGTCCTGTTATAGCGCCACCAGGAGTCCGATTTTTGCTAAACAAATGTTTTGCTATTACTTGGACAAATTGTGTCCAAACATCACGCAAATCGGTACACATTATCTCCAGGGGCGGATATTTGCACTAGGCAGACTAGGCACGAGCCCAGGCTAAAATATTAGTATTTTAAATCTTTATTTATAATCTCATGTAATTACATTACAACGTGAAATCGCGCAAACACACCCGACTTAACGTTTTGAGGGAACCTCAAAATAGCCTGCAATACCTCCTACTGCTGCACCCACTGTGCCACCAACCATTGTACCCATTGGGCCAAAAAATGTACCAATAGCTGCCCCAGTTCCACCTCCAGCCATAGCACAACGAGCAACCGCTCCAAATGTTGAATGATTAAGAACAGCTTGTTTTCTTGCTTCTCTCTCACGTTCTTCTCTCATCTTACGGATCGCCTCCTCTATCTCCGTTTTAGATGTTTCTTTTTGTTCCTTTCGCTGTCTCTTATGTTCTTTCTCCATTTTCCCAGACCTTTTCTTCAGTTCTTCCAGCTCTCTAGCATATTTGTTTTGCTGTTCCTGTTTCTTCAGCTCTTCCATCATTTTACGTATCTTCTCTTCCATCTCTCTTGCACATCTTGCTTGTTCTTCTTTTATGTTCTTGTCTTTTTCCAGAGCCTCTCCGTCATATTTTTTCTTCAGTTCTTCTTCCTCTTTACGTCTCTCCTCTTCATTCTCTTTAAGAATTCTCTGTTTCTCTTCCTCTATTGCTTTTTCTACTTTTTGGAACATCTCAGTGGTGTAGTGGCTTCTTCCGTTCTTCTCCAACATTTTGCTGATTTTCTCCATCAGCTCAGTGACCTGAGTGGGATCCTTGTTTTCGTTGTTGAAGACATGATAGCGACCTTCACATTTTCTGATTAGTTCTTGTAGTTCTGGATCAGTCTTCAGAAGTTCTTCAATTGGTGAATCTTTACACAGGTCACCATATGTGAAGAGAATCATGGTGTATTTATTTGACATTTCACCAAATAGTTTCTGAATCATTGCCACAGATTTCTGCTCCTCTTCTGTGAATCTTCCCAGTTTGATCACAGCCAGGAACACATGGGGACCAGGAGCAGCAAAACCAATACACTGTCTGATCTCTTTACTGGTTGTATCATTGCTAAACTTGGTGTCAAACAATCCTGGTGTGTCAACAACAGAGACCTTTCTAGCAGCCACTACACCTTCAACGTTATCACAGCTTGTTGTCACAGATTTAAATGCAAACTTGGATTCAAAAGCTTTAAACCCCAAGATGGTGTTTCCAGTGGCGCTCTTTCCATTTCCAGTCTTCCCAACCATCACAATCCGAACTGTTTCATCATTCCTTATGAGAGCTGGAGGATAAAAAATGATATGATCATTGATCATGGATGCTAAGCAGCTGAGCTTTAATAATAAATAATATATATAAATAAATAAATAAATAAATAAATACATATTTTATATATATATATATACATATACATACATATATATACATATATATATATATATATATATATATATATATATATATATATATATATATATATATATATATATATATATATATATCATCATCATCATCATCATCATCATCATCTATGTTAATTATATGAACTTTATTTCATTAGAATATTCTCCTTGCTCGTCTTGGCAATACATACCTTCAAGCCTCTTGCTTCTTGGATCTGACCGCCCACTCATGTCAGTCTTGATTTTTTCTAACTCTGTGTGAGAGAGAGAGAGAGAGAGAGAGAGAGAGAGAGAGAGAGAGAGAGAGAGAGAGAGAGGGCGGGGGGGTATCCTTATAACAACAGATGATGTTCTAAACACAATCTATTGCAACAGTGTTTTATCACATACGAAAATGAGCTGCAATACAGTCTTTATAGAGTAGGCTAGTGCTATAAGAGTAGCACTTAACGTTTAAAATATCAACACGTTAACAATGAACCAAATAAAATGAATAACAATAACAACACGAGGCATTTTGTTCAAAACAAACCAATCCTGCAAACTTTGGAAGCCAATCTTAGCCAATCAGGATGGAATATGGAAAATTGGACCGTTCCGTGTTGATCACATGACTGAGATACTGTGTACCAACTTGCGTGATGTTTCAACAAAATCTGTAGGAGTAATATAAAAAAAATTGTTTTGCAAAAATCGGCCTCCTGGTGGCGCTATAACAGGCCAATCTGAAATATTCGGGGCAGAGTTTGACTTTGGCATCCAGGGAGTGTGTGTGCACAATTTCGCAGCGACCGGGCCAACGGTGCCAGAGATTAGCTGTTCACAGACAGACACACACACACACACACACACGGACGGACAAGGTGCAAAACATTGTCTCGCCCATGCCTTTCGGCCTAGCGGATATATATATATATATATATATATATATATATATATATATATATATATATATATATATATATATATATATATATATATATATATATATATATATATATATATATATATATATATATATATATATATATATATATATATATATATATATATATATATATATATACTTTTTGCATGATTCAGCTGCTGAGAGATTGGCAGTCGAATCATGCAACAAAAAAAAGTTATGCAATAGACAATAGAGGATCATTCCATTGGGTCATCAACATGTCCGTACACGGACAAACATGTCTGTGGCAAGACATGTCTATGTCCGTGGCACATTTTTTATTTTGAAAAATCTAAATATAGCCTATAATTTTCTTCATTATAAAATAGAAACATAAAAAATGTGTTTGAATAACTGACTTGTAAAGCAACATGCTCATTACATATGTTGCAGGAGATATATATATATATATATATATATATATATATATATATATATATATATATATATATATATATATATATATATATATATAGATGATGATGATCATCATCATCTATCCCAATTATATCAAGTTTATTTCATTAGAATATTCTCCTTGCTTGTCTTGGCGATACATACCTTCAAGCATATTGCTTTTTGAATCTGCACTCATGTCAGTCTTGATTTTTTCTAACTCTGTGAGAGAGAGAGAGAGAGAGAGAGAGAGAGAGAGAGAGAGAGAGAGAGAGAGAGAGAGAGAGAGAGAGAGAGAGCGCAAGAGAGCGCGTTGGTATCCTTATAACAACAATTGTGCATAATTAAGAAGACAGATGATGTTCTAAACACAATCTATTGCAACAGTGTTTTATCACGTAAGCAAATGAGCTGCAATACACTCTTTATAGGGTAGTGCTATAAGAGTAGCACTTAACGTTTAAAATATCAACACATTAACAACTAGAAAAAGTGCTCCTCGGAGCACAGGTCTCCGCCAGGTCAAGTAGGTTATTGTGGCCTCCTGGTGGCGCTATAATAGATCAATGTGAAAAGGGTGCCATTTCTTCTTAGGCCTTTCACGGCAATCGGACACTGCATTCATGATTTGAGGCATTTTGTTCCAAAAATGTGTTTTGCTAAATTAGACCTATTGGTGGCGCTCTAACAGGCCGATGTGAAAAGGGTGGCATTTCTTCCTCGGCCTAGTGGGAATGCGCGTGTGAAATTTCACGGAAATCGCAAGCTGCGTTCATGATTTGAGGCATTTTGTTCAAAACTTATGTATTATGTTATCACATTAAAACAATCTATTGAAAATAGCAGATCTACAAGCTCACAATGCATTTCAACGATTTCCTTCGTATATATATATATATATATATATATATATATATATATATAATTGAGCCCAAAGCTGGGAGGCATTCACCTTTTGTTAAGAAGACTTATAAAGGTATTTTGTTCAGATCAAGGATATTGACACTTATGTGTGAATTCCATGCTGCTAGTTTTGCAGCATGGAATTCACACATAAGTCATAACATCTATTTACCTTCTCATGGACACTATGGTACATACATAAACACCACAAGTATGTCTTTTATAATTATGGCAAAACAAACCTGTAAAAATGTCATGCATCTAGTGAGAATGAATAAACAAAACATGTTTGATCTCAGTGATAACTCAGACATCTTTACATCTTTGACAGCTAATACACCAGATGTTGTTGTGGTTGATGAGGTGTCTGTATTAGAGATAGCCTGCACTTTTGACTCTAGCCTAGAGGAAGCCTTTATGACCAAGGTCATCAGAGGACAGTGTTACTTGAGGTGACAGGAAGTTCCAGCTAAACTAGTTTTTTGTTCGTCTACGTAGCTTCATGGTTTCCATTAAGGTGAACAGGTACAGTAGACCTAATCCATGTTGATGAGAAAGCATGCCGATGGGACAAAGGAAAAAGACTTGAGTGTCAAAACAGATAATTATGTACATGATGAGTAATTCATGAAGGGCACGGCATGATCTAAAGGAATGCAATGTCACAATAGTTTGATTCAATGGTGCCTAACTTTGATGAGAGTTGAGGTAGTAGGTTGTGATTTTTTAAATGTATGAAACATAAGCTTTTAGCTATGTGTATGTTTCATTGTGCTGGGTGCCAATCACTTCCGTAGAAGTGTTTTCTTTAACAAATTTGCTACATTTCATGATCTAAATTCAAATATGAGTATACTAAGGCACCAATACTTGTTTCAGATGTTAGGTATAATTATGTATTTATGACATTTGAGAAAGATTTTGTTGCCAAAATCAATATAATTTTATATTATTCACTTTTATATACATTTCTGGCTTGTGAAAAAATACTGCAGGATATTGTGCGGAGACCTTTTAACCCAAAGTACACAGGTATTGTCTATGCAAAAATGCATTGAAAAAGTAGATCCAAGACGTGGGAACGAAATTCATTTTCTAGGCACTTTTTGGTGGGTCACCACACGGCCTATAATACACACACACACTCACCTTTGCAGCTAAGTGGCCCTTTTGCGATGGAAGCACTGTCTGTACTGATGAGACTTCTTTAATGTCTCTCAATTTTATCTCAGTTTTTGTTTGTTTGTTTGTTTGTTACTCACTTTTGATCAGTATTCTATACCACTCTTATCTCATTGTTGTCTAAGTCATATGTATCTGTAGTAAAAGCAGGTTCATTGTCAATGTCAGTGATAGTCAAAAATGTTATATCCATGTATCTTGATTTCTGCTTTTGTATGATTCTGTCGTTGACTCGATTAATTTGCCTATAAGGGCATGCACTAAAATTGGGTGTCAGGTTTATAGAGATTGGCTTGTCAAAGGACAGTGTTACTTGAGGACAGGAGGAGACCAAGTTCTACCAGCGATGCTATTTTTGAGAGTGCGTAACACTCTCTAAGGTTGAGAGTGTGTAACACTCTCTAAGAAACACCCAGAATGGAATGTGGGCGTGCACTCCTGTTCATATAAATACGGCTTTGTTCTGCACGGTACCTTCAATAATTGTGGTTTCCATTCAGGTGAACAGGTTTCTATGTTGTTGAGAAAGTCTAAGGTATGCCCCACAAACCAGTACACGATGAGTGATTAAGGGCATGACAGGACTTTTATTGAATGCAGTGTCACAATAGTTGTATGCGAAGGCACCTAACTTTGCATGTTAAGGCTTCCTCCACACGTACACGGGTATTTTCATAAACGCAGATTTTTGTTTTCGTTTTACCCCACTTGGGAGTTACCTATCTCCAATCTCCTGCTGAAGTCCTGTGGTCAAAAACACACAACGTGAAGAAGAGCTCCTGCGCTTATGTTGGTTATATCCTTAACTGTAGGCTATCCAAGTTGAGAGACCGCTCTCTCTCCATGAAAATATTTTAGATCTGATGATTGTTATGACACTTTTTAAATGGGTGAATGATTAAGCATCTAACTTATAAAATTGTAAATATGTTAGATTGTTTTTAAATCGCTTGATTTTAATTGCTTGTAGGCCTAATCATGTCACTTGGAAATTTGATAAATGAGCGCCTGGAGCCCAACATTTCCCACAACCCATTAGCCTATTTATGGTCATTTTTTAATTATCAAAATGCAGATTTGAATGCACATCACCTGCTGGGGTGCTGGGTTAAAAAGAGGAGGATGAAAGGGTGTATGAAATTTACTGAGTCTACACGTTTGATTTGATTGTTAATTATGATTGACAGAGTAACATTAATTTCGCAAAATGTTTCCTCGGTGCAAACACAATGTTGTTTATTCATAGGCCTACAGAATATAATTAGTTCCTATAGAACATAGCCTACTATAATGCAAGTGTATGCAGTCAACATGCAATGACAGTGAGAAATATTAAATAAACGATGTAGGCTATAGGCTAATTATTATATAATATTATATTGACATTTCTATTTTATGAGTGTGTGTGACAGAGAGAGAACTCTCACTGCGCATGCTTATAATGTGGAAAACTCTGTTTATGCCGTCCACATGATGACGCATAAACGCTGTTTTTAAAACTGTGGCAGGAGTTTTCAAAAAGATGCGTTTACATGGACCAAAAACGTGTTTGCGTGTGGGCGAGCCCCCATATAAAAATCAGCATTTATGAAAATACCCATGTACCTGTGGACGAATTAGCCTTAAGACTGATGATGATTAGATCAAATTCCTTAGGGCCTTCCTATACAGCCTCAATTTACAACTCTGAAGAAGCTGGCCCCTAGGCACCTCAATAGTCATAAACGATTAGAAAGAAAAACAACAACAAACCAACCAAACAAAATCTAAGGAGCTAATACTTAAGTGATGTGTTTAGTGTGTATTTCCTTTGTGAAACAGAGTTTACATTTGAAGCCTCTGCAGCTTCTTCAGGTCTTTCCGTACAATCTTCATCTTTAGCTTCACTGACCACACCAAACCACTTCAATACCTCTTCAATAGACATGGAACTGAGCTAAAATATAACTAAGCACATGTGGACAGACCATTGTTGTCCTGGACCTTCTTCTCTTCCTAAAGGAACCTTATTTGGGAGACCAGCGATATGTTGCCCTCCCCTCCTTTATATACTGTAGTTGTATATTTAAGCTATAACTCACAGACACTCCAGGCCATGTTATATTGTGCAATGTACTGGAGTGAGTGGTTGCTTTCATAAAACAAATGGCATTATTACACATCCCGATCAAAGTAATAATAAAATGAAAAAAGTATCCTACTTTTGGTGCCAAGTCCAACTGCCTGCATAAACAAGGTGATTGCAACCAGTGTTGCCAGGTCTGCTTATTATAAGTGACTTTAGGCTTGTTTTTCTGTAAAGTCGCTTGTGAATATTGGTAGTTGCGGGTTGAGTTTTTTTTTGGGCTTGTTTCTAAAGTGTAGTTGCTTATTTGGACTCGCTTCCCCATTTTAAATTATTTATAAATTAACCAGTGGTACTCAAATATTTTCATGTCACGGACCATGCATAGTGGACTCTGGTCAACAATGATATACAGGTTTTAAGCGGTTACACCTTCTTCCTGTCATCATCAGTCATCAAATCAGTTGACGGCCATGTTGTATACTTGACGGTGTTCACTTCATTTTGTTTTGAAGTTCATCAGTCAAATGTGGTTGTTTTAAGGTGGATTCTTCCGAGAGACAAACATTGTATCCTATCCATTCCACAGTTAAACCTTTAAATGTTGTTCATTTCACCATGTTCACCTACACTACACTTTATAGACCAATACGGAAGAACATTTTCACCAATGTGATGGAGAAAGAAAAAAAATATTATAAAAACATTTATCAAAATAAGGATTTGGTAATGTTAGTATACATTTACCTTGGTTCTGTGACAGAAGGCGCTGACTGGAACTGATTACAGCTGCATGAGGCGGTGCTTCTGGAATGTCTTGTATTCTAAGAGCGTGAAAATCATGATACAGGTCAACAATGGAAATTATATATATATATATATATATATATATATATATATATATATATATATATATATATATATATATATATATATATATATATATATACTATGACACATGATATGTTATTACCTAGTCGTTCTCTCCCTCTACCCTTTCCTCTCTTGAATGGCTACTATCTGCTGGTGTTTCTGTGCTGTCTTACATTTCAAAAGGGAGAAAAGAATGATACAGCTCAACAATACAAACATGAGAAACAATCTGTCTGTCTCTCTCTCTCTCTCTCTCTCTCTCTCTCTCTCTCTCTCTCTCTCTCTCTCTCTCTCTCTGCTGCCTATCAGGATAATCAAACTAGTTACACTGCGTTTCCATGCCCATTATCTAATGACTCATCATGTACGTATCTGTTTGGACTCACCTGCACAGGTGACCTGTTTGTTGTTTTATTGTGAAGATGTTCTATTGTGATTTAACTACCTAGAGCCTGGATTCACACATCCAGTTTCAGATACATAATTATGTGAACAATTTACAGTGTATGTATGTATGTATGTGTGTGTGTGTGTGTGTGTGTGTGTGTGTGTGTGTGTGTGTGTGTGTGTGTGTGTGTGTGTGTGTGTGTGTGTGTGTGTGTCTCAACATTAAGTTTAATTATGACACCACATCAAAATAAAATATTTCCAACATTTTGCTTGTGTTTTATTTATTTATTTTCTTCTACTTTTGAAATATTTGTATAATAAATCTTTTCTCTCACACTTATGCCAGTGTACCATAGGCATACCGTATACATACGTTGCACCGGCAGGCAATCCACTGTGCCAAGCTAGCTCCGTTGGCGGAGCAAGTTACGGCCGGATCTCTTGTGGGGTCAGTCGCTACAATATAAACACACACAGCATAGTGTGTGCGTGGCGGCGGACTGGCCATTTGGCGTACCGGGCAAATGCCCGGTGGGCCACTGGGCCAGAGGGCCGATGGGCAAATTATTATTATTTTTTTTTATATTTTCGCTCCCGTTTTATGATTATTACAGTCATTTCCAGGTTGCGTGGCCCAATTATTAGTTACGTTAATGTTTGGGCTGGGATGCTTTCCAGCAGGGGCCTCAGTGCGGCTGCAGAGTTCATGTGCAGCCCAGGTGCTGGGCTGAAACAATGAAACACACTCCCCCCCCGTTGACAAAACGTCCCTGGGGGGGGGTGGGCCGGTTCGGACTAAAATGCCAGGGCTGAATTTTGGTCCCAGTCCGGCCTAGTGCGTGCGTGCGTGCGTACATGGGGCCACACCCTTCTAGGGTTTGAAGTAGATTGGATTTCTAAATCAGTTTGATTCTGTTGTGGTAGTAGTAGCTCCAGGGGTTTTGGAACCGTAGGTCATAGCTTAAAAAAAATTATCCCTCCAATTTCCGTGAGAAGCAATGTAATTATTATGTCTAATAAATCAAAACAAATCAAGTGTAGCTTGTATCTTTTTCAATTGTTACTCCAATTTCAAGATTTTACACCATTTTGCGTTATCTTCAAGACATATTTTGCTACTTGTCCTAAAATAGTGAAAAGACCATACAAGTTGTTGTGAGATAGTAGTTTGGCTATTTTCACCAATTGTTCACCTATTATTTGTGTGGTTGCCCTAACAGGGCAACCACACTATAGTACTCTTCCTACTTTATTTCATAATCTAGATGAACTTTATTTTGCCGCGCTACTCCTCCCACAGTTTTTTCCCCCCAATTTCGTGCCTTATGTCAAAATGACCAGCTTCACCGGGAATCGTGTGCGTGTATTTTGCTAAGGGATTGATTTATTAGTGCATTAAATTTCCCCATCCACTTTAATGGGAAAATGAAAAAACTCAAATTCAAGTATTTTTCTCAGAAGCCGGGGCTAGAGTTACAAAACTTGAAGGGCTAGAGTTACAAAACTTGGAGGGGAGGTTTATAATTTAGTGCGAAATTATTAAAAAAAGAATTACACCAGTCGGCCTCATGGTGGCGCTATAACAGCCCACTTTACGTTTTGGCCTATAACTCTTGAACCGTGGGTCGTAGAATTAAAAAAAAAAATCCTTGGGTAATAACGCAACTCCCCATATAGGCCAAGCCCATTTGCATCAGGATAGATTTTCCGCCATTTTTTATTTTCTTTAAAACACACTTCGTCCGTAAATGGCTTCCAAAGTTAGCGGAAGGGGCCTGTTTTACAAAAAAGGCCAAAACTCACGAACGAAACGTCCAGTCAATCCCAAATTTGAATCACATGTCAAGGGTGGTTTACTCAACAAATCCCCAAATGCATTTCCACTTTGATCCATAGGGGGCGCCACAAATGCGCAACATGTAACCGTTTGATGCAAAAACATTATTTTGGGGCCGGGGGATCAATCCTCTCAAAATGAAACGCAAGTGATCTCAGGAGTCACGTGACAATGTAATTGGTGCAGCCTCCGACGATATTCCTCCCAGCGTATTCCTCGAGTCCCGGCGGCCGCGACCCACGACTCGCGTCGACGCAACCACACTTTACAATTTTCCCAGAATTGCGAATATTCTAGTTGCAGAATGTTTGCCTATTATGACATGCCCAGACTAGGAACGCCAGGGGTTCTTGTGGTTAAGGGGTAGTTCAGTGGTTCTCAAAGTGGGGTCCAGGGACTCCCAGGTCCTTGAGGGGGTTCCAGGGGGTCCCCAGAAAAAGTAGTTAATATAGCATGAAAACCACTTTAACCCTATATACATGGCTATTTAAAAATAGCCGATCTACAGGCTCACACATGTCGTGACAAGTAGAGCCTGTAGATCTGCTATTTCTGAAATGTTTTTAAGACATTTTAAAAGAAATTGAATATTTTTGAAACATTTTAACATCACAAATCTTGTCTGGGGGTCACTGGCACAAAATATTTTCAGATGGGGGTCCGTGGTCAAATACATATTCATTTGGGGGTCCTTGACAAAAAAGTTTGAGAACCACTGGGGTAGTTTATACAATGGCTTCAGTTTCACTTCAATCTTTTGTTTCATTCAACATGGCTGTTTCTGTGGGCTTCATTCATATAAAAGGTATGTTGTGTATCTTATGATGTTACATTGTTTCTTTTAAATTGATTTGTTGATGCTTGATTTATCTGTCTTTGTGTCTTGTGTTTTATTTGGTTCTGTTCTTTCGTCAGAACTTCGTTCTACTGAAGAACAATAAATAATGACATTTACCAACACAAACCATACTTCTTTGTCTCTCTTGCTATTAGCCTCGTCTTAGAGCTATTAAACTATTTTATTTAATTTTTTCTCTGACTGGGGAGGGAGTCTGGAAGATACGTAGGTGGGTTCTAATGGACATTACATCCTGATCAGTGAAAGAAAATATTTCAAAAGAAGAAGAAAAAATTAATAAAGGTGTTTTTAGTTTATTGAAATAATGTCATGCACATTTGTCCAGTGCATAGCCTACTGCAGACCTTGTTGACTAGATTTAGAAGAGATTTTGAAGCTCTTGCTCCTGAAATGATCGATTATTTTTAAGGGGAAAAACCATCATTTATCATGCAAGTCAATGGGTGAGAAGCAGAGCTTGCCATGCGCTGCCAGGCCTGGGTGTGACTAACTTCGCACCACCAGTCACAGAGTGGAGTGGGTGGGGCTTAGCGAAGGGTCCATTGTGATACTACAGTCATCTAACAGTCCTTCTTGGTCACTCACAAGGTTACTAGGATAGACACTAGAGGGCAGCAGTGGACTGAAGAGGCCACCTCTTCAGTCCACTCCAAAACATAAACAAATTATTATTTTGGTGAAGATCCTTGTACTGATACTTTTCAATATTGATGACACAACATGTAAAGGCTTTATTTCAAAGTTGTCTGCGCGCTTTGAGCTTGTAGATCAGCAATTTTTGCTGTTTTTGAAAACGTGAAACAACAGCTTGTGATTAAAGGTCACCAGTGGTGGATAAAAGTACTCTACTACTCTACTTGAGTCAAAGTATAGATACTCGGTCAAATATTACTTAGCTACGAAGTTGCTCCGAGTTTAAGTACTGATGACTTACACTTAACAAAAATATTTCTTTTAATCCTCAAGTATTTGTTTTATGTGTTTTAGCTTAGGCTATGTGTATTTCGTTTTTTATTTTTTTTGATTGGTGAAGCTTGCTGGATAGTACAACTAATGGCCATACATCAATACACACCACTGTGCAGAGTTATCAATCAATTTTCCATGTAGAGTACAGAAGTCCTGACGTCACTCGTTCATCCCCTGGTTCGTAAAGTAATTTCTCTATGGAGAATAACATTGGGTCATCTTAGAATTGTCTCATATAAGAATTATGGTCCAAAAATAAACAAACTGTGTCGGCGATATTGTCAGGGAGGAGGTTCTGTACCGTTTATGATAGTCAGTCACTCATATTTGATACAGTCTGTTTCTGGCGAAAATTTAACTAATTTGGCGGAAGTAACATTAGCGTTTTCTCACCGTCAGTTGATGCTTCATATCCATAAGAGTCAAACCGCCGGGATCATTTGTTTATTTTTGGAACACAGTTCTTATTTGACGCCATATTAAAGAAGTCTATAGGGATTCAGAACGGGGGTGGAAAACCGCGAACCAGGTAGGATGTGTAAATTACGTCAGACTTCGGTGCTCTATTGGTTACCTTATCCGCAGCTTTCACATTTTGCTCTGCAGCAGCATTAACAGACGACATCACACTGATAAGAACCCGTATGCGTGCAACCAGTATGCACGCAATGAAACCCATTCTATCAGGTCTCGTTAGGACGTGCCTCACCAGCCAACACACAAGAGGTGGTTGGGGTGCGCTGAAACAACAGCTTGAGAATTGATTGCGTGAAACAATCACCTGTGCATCCAGTCTCAATGTTGGTAAACAAATAGCTCCAAGCGGAACCTCTCCCTCCGCTGTATAGAGCGTCGCAGTTTCCAATTTCCAAAAATATTTATATCTATTAATTTAAGCCTCGAATCAAGCCATCATGACATGACATGAATCATGACCATAAACGTTTGATTCTGTGATTTTTTTTTTGTTGAAAACGGCAAAACAAAGGGTATTTATTAAATATAGTATATCATATAATTAAATATAAAATTAAAAAAAATCACAGAAAAAAACGTTTTATGGTCATGATTCATGTCATCTCGTGATGGCTTGATTCGAGGCTTAAATTAATAGATATAAATATTTTTGGAAATGTCAATGGAAAAATGCATTGAGTTTTTCTTCCGGCACCAAAAAAAACAGGAAGTGGGCGGGAACTGCGACGCTCTATAGAGCGTGCCAACGCGTCGTCACCACGGGGGGGGCGCGGCATAGTAGAGCAGACATGTTTGTTTTGGGCAATGTTAAGTCAACCTGGTTTATACCCCTCAAAGATGTCCGCTGCTACCAAAAGACACTTGTTGACGCCCCCTTCAGGATTTTTGGCACGCTCTATAGCTCCGAGCTACATAGCGGAGGGAGAGATTCTAAATGGGCCTAGTAAACAAATAATTGGTCTATTGCATGTTGACTGGAGGACCTCTACAGATTGCACCACTATGGTCTCATCTGACCATAGGGGTTGCCACCTCCACAGTCCAAAAGATAAACAAATTATTTTGGTGAAGATCCTTTGACTGATGCATATTGATGCCACAAAACGGACTTTATTTCAAAGTGGTCTGCGCGCTTTGATCTTGTATATCAGCAACTGTTTTTGAAAACTTTTGAAAGTGGTTAAGTCTGTATGGGTTTTATATTGAACCAACAATGGCAAGTATTCAGTGGTGAGCTGTGGATTTTTGAACTATGGGGGCTCTATTTTATGACGTCACGGCGCGCGCACGCCCCCATAGTGTCAGAACTAAGGGGTCGCCGACCCCCTGAGCACCCCCTAGAGCTCACCCCTGCAAGTATTAACAAGAGCTTGTGACTAAATAGGCCTACTAACTACATTGGATCCATTTCGAACACAGATCCTTTTATTCCATTTCTTGAAAAGTAACAGTTTTGGACATACATTACAAGGTTTCCAGCCGACAGCAACCATACTCTACCTTAGTTGTTCTCAAACTTTTTCCGTGCCAAGGACCCCCAAATTGATATGCATTTGGCTGCAGACCCCCATCTGAAAATGTTTTGTTCCAGGGACCCCCAGAAGCAAAGATTTGATTTGCTTATATATATAGGCCTATTCAAAGTTTTCACGATTTTTCAAAAATAGCAGATCTATGTTTCTATGTACTTTAGACTTAACAAAATTACTTTCAAAATACTCCAAGTATTTGTTTAATGTGTTTTAGCTGATGTGTATTTAGTCTTTTAGTCTTTTTATCTCTTTTGCAGCACTTTGGTAACCATGCATTGTACTGTGCTAGGCCTATATAAATAAAGTGGATTGGATTTGGATTGGTGAAGCCGGTTGGATATTACAACTAATGGCCATACTGTATCTTTAGACACCACTGTGTAGTTACCAATACATTTTCCATGTATTGCTTACCCGACTTATCCGCAGCTTTCATATTTTGCACTGCTGCGGCATTAATAGTTGCAAGCAAAAAGCAGTCCACAATTTGGGTCTTCATTTCCTTCAAGACTGTAAAACTTTGAAAAAAGAAAAAAAGCTGCCAGACTCAGTAGTTATCTGACTCTGTATGCCGTTGAGTCTGCTACAGTCAGTGTACAATGGACAACAATTATAAGAACACTGAATGTATTTGTAATTCTCATAAGCAGTCATTGTATATCGTTAGCCTCTTAGCATAATTGCCCTTTTATTTTTTTTGCCAAATTGACATTTCTGCCTTTTAACACTGCTGCTTCATTGTGCCTTATAGCCTTATGTCCTCAGCCTATCAGATTGCTTGTTACATTCCAAAATGCCGTAGGCATAAAGTGATTTCTGGAAACTTTTTGACTTGGGCAGAAACTATTTTTGAATGTAAAATGCATTCTGATAGGCTGAGAACATAGGCAATAAGGCAGGATGAATCAGCAGTGTTAGGAGATAAGAGTAGAGTTAGGCAGATAAAGGCAGATAAACATAGGGAAAACATAGGCAAAAGTTTGTCATATGTTTAAGGTTTTCAGGAAAGAAGAAATGAAAAATCACTATCTGCCTAAGTCATCTAGTTGACTTAGTCTTAGGCAATCATGAGAAAAAAGACAGTTTATCTGCCTTTATTTATATCTGCTTAACTCTACTCTCCTAACTGCTGATTCATCCTGCCTTATTGCCTACAGTATGTTCTCAGCCTAGGAGTGGGGTATGGCCAGGCTCTTGTAGAGTTTGGATGTGATTGGAGACGAAGGGCAGGTGTGCTGAGATGTGCTGTGGAGCTCTCTTGGGGCGCTGATGAGTGCAGAGAGAGAGAGAGAGAGAGAGCCCACAGAACATTAGATGTGGAGGCGAAGACGGACGAGACATAACACCATCGTTGTCATGGAGATTACAGCCCATAATACTACATGTGTTTTGGACCAACCCAAATCACACACAGTGTGAAACAGTCGCATGTCAGAGCACTGCATGCAGTGTATCAAATGTATATGTTTTACTCACGGTAAGACCTTGCAGATAATACAAATAAATCATGAAGTATAATTTGCCCTGAGTTGATCTGGAAATATGTGTAGTTGTGGTGCAGTCCGCATTCGGACCGTGGTCCACCTATTGAGGGCCACTACTAGTGGTCCTCACCGTGGCACCTGCCTATTTACTTCATACCTAGTGGTCCACTAGGTATGAAGTAAATAGGCAGATGGGTCTAAAACAGGAAAGAAGTAAAGGCTTATGTGGGCTACATACACACACTTTTTAACAGGGGAAAGTATCTAACAATAGTTAATGTGATCTGAGGCACATACACTCTTGTCAGCAATATTCTGTGTTGATACAGTCAATATACCGTATATATAATATTCCTTTCCTTCCTTCTTTATAAATATCCAGTTTTGAACTGGAACTTCAACACCCAGGAACACTGGAGGCACAGATACTTTATTACTGTAGTTCATTAAAGTATTTTTTATTTGTTTGTCTTTTGGTTTATTTGACAGGGAGGGACAATGTACAATATAGTATAATAGTTTGCACCAGAGATAGCTACGGTCATTTACTGGGTGGGCGTTAGCGATACCACATCAACTGTGAGCAATGATTAAAAAAAGATATCTATGGCAAATAAGCACTATAAACAAATAAACAAGGCGTAATACAAGATGTCACATAATGCTATTAAAGGAAAACTACAGTGAAAAATGTGATACAAAATGTTTTCTGTAGCACATAGAAAAACATGAATCAAAGGTACATAATTTGATATAACAACATAGGGCCTAAACATAATCACAATAAAGGTTCCTACAATACATTCAAACAAATTATAAACAAAAGGGCTGCCATATCTGAATGGTTAGACCGCTTGGGAAGCAGAAGGTCCAAGGTTCGAGCAATGTGTCGAGATGTTCCTGAGCAAGACACTTAAACTGCTCCACAAGGCGTTGCCCCTGCAGCGCCCACTGCACCTGATACTTTGGCTGGGTTAATAATAATAATAATAATAATAATAATAATAATAATAATACATCAGACTTATATAGCGCTTTTCTTAGTACCCAAAGTCGCTTTACAAAACAGCTTAAAATAAACAATTTTATTAGGAGCAAAAAAATAAGTTAAAAGGCTAAAAACATTAAGCTAAGACTAAGAAGCAGAAAGGGAGATTTGGTTTGAGTTAAGTGGGGAAAGCAAGTCTGAAAAGGTGGGTTTTGAGGGAGGCTTTGAACACGGCAAGGATGGGGGCAACTTTGATGTGATGTTGGAGTGGGTTCCAAAGGGTGGGGGCTGCAACTGAAAAAGCCCTGTGACCCCAGGTGCGTGGGGAAGTCCAGGAGGTTTGCATCACCTGACCTGAGGGAGCGGGAGGGGGCGTGGCGTTTGAGGAGGTCAGAGAGGTAGCGGGGAGCCTCGTTATTGAGGGCTTTGTAGGTGGTGATGAGTATTTTGAAATCTATTCTGTTTTACTGGGAGCCAGTGAAGGTCATGGAGGACTGCGGTGATGTGGTCTCTGGATCTGGTTCTGGTGAGGAGGCGGGCAGCAGAGTTTTGCACATATTGCATTTTTTTGACAACTTTGGAGGTGGCACCGTAAAGGAGGCTATTGCCGTAGTCAAGTCTGGATGTGATGAAGGCATGGATGATATAGTCTCTTCTGCAGTTTGGAATAGTGTGGGACGGAGGCGGGCGATGTTTCGGAGGTGGAAGAAGGCTGTTTTGGTAATGTGGTTGACTTGGGATTAGGAGGAGAAGGTGGGATCCAGGATGACACCAAGGTTGTGGACTTTGGTGGAGGGGGTGACAATGGAGCCGTCAATATTCAGGGTGAAATTACGAGTGGAGCGGGTGAGGACATCTGGACCAATAATGAGGACATGTTTTTTTGCATCCAGGTTTTAATGTCAGTCAGACAGTGGTGAGGGTGGAGAGGGTGGTAGCAGTAATGGTTTTGGAGGGGAGGTAGAGCTGTGTGTCGTTGGAATAGCAATGAAAACTGAGGCCATGGTGGCGAAGGATCTGTCCGAGGGTAAAGAATGAACAGGAGGGGGCCAACCACCGAGCCCTGGGTGACACCGTGGGTGACAGAGGTTGTGATGGATTTAGAGTTATTCATGGAGATGAATTGATGTTTGTCGGAAAGGTAGGATGTGAACCAGGAGAGGGCAGTGCCGGAGATTCCGAGGGTGAGATTTGAGGATGTTGAGTGAGCCGGTGTCGCAGAAGAGCAGGAGGTTGTTCGTGACTTTGATGAGGGCAGTCTCTGTACTGTGTTTGGAGCTGAAACTGGATTGTAAGTTTTCAAAGAGGTTATTGGATTCAAGATAGGTGGTGCAGAAACTTTGCACGCACATTCCCACTAGGCAGAGGAACACATGCCCTGTTATAGTGGCACCAGGAGTCAGATTTTTGCTAAACAAATGTTTTGCTATTACTTGGACAGATTTTGTCCAAACATCACGCAAATCGGTACACATTATCTCTATAGTCAAGTGATCAAGACGGATCCGTCCAATTTTTCATATTCCATCTTGATTGGCAAATTATGAGTATTGCTGGCCCACAATAACCTACCTGTCCGAGGAGCACTTTTTCTTGTTGACTATTTCCCCTGCTTTTCAAAATAGCCTGCAATACCTCCTACTGCTGCACCCATTGTGCCACCAACCATTGTACCCATTGGGCCAAACCATGTACCTATAGCTACCCCAGTTCCACCTCCAGCCACAGCCCCAGCAGCAACCGCTCCAAATAATGAATAATTAACAACAGCGTGTTTCCTTGCTTCTCTCTCACGTTCTTCTGTCATCTTACGCATCGCCTCCTCTATCTCCCTTTTAGATGTTTCTTTTTGTTCCTTTCGCTGTCTCTTATGTTCTTTCTTCAGTTCTTCCAGCTCTCTAGCATGTTTGTCTTGCTCTTCCTGTTTCTTCAGCTCCTCCATCATTGTACGTATCTTCTCTTCCATCTCTCTTGCACATCTTGCTTGTTCTTCTTTAATTTTCTTGTCTTTTTCCAGAGCCTCTCCGTCAAATTTTTTCTTCAGTTCTTCTTCCTCTTTACGTCTCTTCTCTTCATTCTCTTTAAGAATTCTCTGTTTCTCTTCCTCTATTGCTTTAAATAGAAAAATGATATGATCATGGATGCTAAGCAGCTTAGCTTTAATAAATATAAATAAATTAATACATATTTTATATATATATATATATATATATATATATATATATATATATATATATATATCATCATCTATGTCAATTATATACATACCTTCAAGCCTCTTGCTTCTTGGATCTGCACTCATGTCGTTGATTTCGTCTAACTCTGAGAGAGAGAGAGAGAGAGAGAGAGAGAGAGAGAGAGAGAGAGAGAGAGAGAGAGAGAGAGAGCGAGAGAGAGAGAGAGTGAGTGAGTGAGTGAGTGAGTGAGTGAGTGAGTGAGTGAGTGAGTGAGTGAGTGAGTGAGTGAGTGAGTGATTGATTGATTGATTGATTGATTGAGAAAGACAGCGATTAGCAGGGCCAAGAATGAAGTGCAAAAAGCGGGTTAAGAACCTCCCTCATGGACACCTCAACCTATTGCCATTGACAGGAATCGAAGCCTCGACCTTCGGACTCACAGGCTGCAACACTACCTGTAGTGCTCTAGCTTCGTCCAGGCTGATGTTGTCTGTTGAAGATCATAAACTCTTGCCTTCTGTCATGAACCAAGTCCCTGTTTCACTAATGGTAATGAAATGGTGAACTGGTGAAAAAGAAGCTCACACAGATGACACAGTTTCACGCAAATTGCTCAGAAATCCTGGGTTTAAGTGTTTTTCAAACTGCTCAAAATTGCGGACAATCTAAGGGCGGAGCTTACTGGTAAAAGTGATAGATGTGTTCTATATGAGTCAAGACACACAGTTTCATGGCTGTCGGCCAAACGAGGCATGACTTATGCCTGTCTAAAATGTGCATTTTCAAAAAATTGCTATAGCGCCCACATTTGGCCAATTGGAATAAGATTGGTTTCAGTGATATTTGGAATGACCCTCTACATTACTGCAAAGTTTCAAAGTAATGTGAGTCTGCATGTATGTGTTAGGGGCAGATGAATAATTGTCATAAAACTGCAATATTCATTGGCTCATAAAAGCTTCATTTTTTCACTTAAAAACATTTCACCAGGATTTTCTGTCGGTATAGGTCCAAAGTTCATGTGTAAAAAGTTTTGTGCAGATTGCTCAAAAATCCCAGGAGGAGTTTGATTTGAACTGTTTTTCATATAATTCAAAATGGTGGGAAATCTAAAGGTCAGAGGTCAAAAGTCAGAGTATGAAAGTTGTTAGGCATGAGGAGACACATGTGTGTATCGAAGTTTCATGGCTGTAGGTCAAACGGCATGAGTTGTACCTGTTCAAAGTTGGCACTTTCAATTGAGTGCTATAGCGCCACCCTATGACGAATGAGTGTGAGATTCATTTCTTGATAGTTTTTCATGACACACTACCATATGGCTGAGTTTCGTAAAAAGCGTATGCACGGTTAAGCCAGAACTGCGAAAAACGTCAGAAAAAGGAGAAGAAGAATAATAGTGAATACTGCCAATAATAAAACAGAGCCTTGCACTGTGCAAGTGATTGGCCCCGTAAAGAAGAAGATAAATAATGCCTATAATAAAACGGAGCCTTGCACTGTGCCAGTGCTTGGCCCTGTAAAAAGTGCTCCTCGGAGCACAGGTCTCCGCCAGGTCAGGTAGGTTATTGTGGCCTCCTGGTGGCGCTATAATAGGCCAATGTGAAAAGGGTGCCATTTCTTCTTAGGCCTTTCACGGCAATCAGACACTGCATTCATTCAAATTTCACGGAAATCGCACGCTGCGTTCATAATTTGAGGCATTTTGTTCAGAACGGACCTGATAGATATTTTATAATAATAATAATTTGTCTTTGCACGGTCCGCTCCTCGGGCCGTGGACTTTGATGTTATTATTTAGTCCGCCATTGCCCTTATAAGGTCTTGGACTTATTAGGCCTTTGTTCTGTTCTGTATCTAGTCTTGTTATTCTGTTACTCTGTTGTTGTTGCCCTGCTTTTGTTCTGTACCTTATTTTGTAGTATTGTTTCCTGTTGTGCCTAGTTACTGTTTCCTGTCTTGTCTCACCTCCCTGTAATTATTGTAACCCTAGTCACCTGTGTTGTGTTTGCCTGTTAGCCTATCCCAGTGTTGATTGTCTGTTGAGTTCACCTGTGTCCTATTATTTCCCTGTCTATTTAGGCCCTGTGTTTGCACCATGTCTTTGCTTGTTCATTGTATTGTGTTGCGTGAAGTTACATCATGAGTTCAGTCCCTTGCTTGTATTAATCCCTTTTGAGTTAATAAACCTGTTAAACTGACCTGTTCTGCCTCTGTCTCTCCTGCACTTGGGTCCTACAATTCGCCCTGACTCAGACCGTGACAGTCTTGTGTTATATTCAGCGCCTAACTCAGCCTGGCTCTATATGACTTCTCACTGTCAAACTGACATGTTTAACCCATGAGTCAGGGCCTTGCTGTATCAGTGTGACTTCAGTATACTTGCCTACCGATCTTATGATTGTATTAAGTTCGAGGTTGTACGGAACTAATTCTAGTATTAGTTCTCTCCTTTCCTCTAGAGACGGCATGTGTTTTGCGCAGGCCCTCCGAGGTCACTGATTATCTCTGGAGGAATACAATAACAGCTAATTGGAGTTAACTTGACCATCTATGACAAAGCAACAACACCTCCAGCGACGTCGGTCAGAGCCGAGGTCAATGTGTTGTTTGAGACATTTGGACGCTGTTTGTCCATGATAAACTGTCACACCATCAGCTTGTCATCTTCTCTCTCAACCTACGAGCGAGGCTCCTCATGGCCAGATGTCATCGTCAGAGCTGATAACTTCATTTGTGTATAACTATTGTGATCATTGACTGTTTAGTCAGAGAGATATTTTTGTTGTACGGTGCCTCGTGTATTGATTCTTTCTCTTAACTCTTTGACTGCGGACGACGCGATAACGCGTCAAGTGCTACTTTGTCCAGTTGGCCGTCGACGCGCTCGACGCGCTGGACGCGCGTTCATTGTTTAATCTCTGATTGCGCTATGCTGCTTAATATTCAATGTTATTCTCGAGTTCCACTTACTTCACGGACATCTGCATCCGGTTTCATGACCTGGATTCCGTTTCCGGTTTTTGATTCTTTTCCCCAGTCATTTTCGTCCAAAATAGGTAAATAAACGGTCTTTCACACGGTATGACGGACAAACGGACAGTTTCTCTTCTATAATCTATGGTCTGGGTGACGATCAGTCATCGCCGTCGTGTATCACGACGGCATTTTGGCGATCAAAACAATCTGGGACGACGTCACTTCCGTTTTCATGTTTTTCACTGTCTAATCTATCAAGAAGGCTGAGAGAGACCCAACGACCTGATCTAGCTGTCATGTGCTGCACTCTAGTGGCGGATTTGTGCTGGGTCTTTACATTATGTCCCCTTAAATTATTTTCATGAGAAAAATTCAAAATATAAAAATAAAAAAACACGAAAATTGCTGGCACTGGGGGAGTACTTTATGAAAATACTCTGGCAGTCAAAGAGTTAATACAATGTCAACTTTTTAATTTGAGAACCGATTTCGTCTCATCCTTTTTACACTGGGTTTTCAGCTGTTTAACTACATATAGTTTTAATTAACATAGAGCAGGATTTACGACCCTTATCAGCTCCCTTATCAGCTCTATCAGGACCTATCCTGCAAACTTTGGAAGCCAATGTTAGCCAATTAGGATTGATTGAATATGAAATATCGGACACATCCATCTTGATCACATGACTATAGAGATACTGTATACAGATTTGCATGATTTTTGGACAGAATCTTAAGGAGTAATTAGCAAAAATTTGTTTTACAAAAGTCAGCCTCCTGGTGGCGCTCTAAAAGGCAGATGTGAAAAATGCAGGGCAAAGGTTTTTCCTTGGCCTCTAGGGATTGTGCATGCAAAGTTTCACGCAGATGGTGCAGTTAGAGGTAAAAGCGTGAATCGGCCTGTTATAGCGCCACCATGAGGCTGATGTGAAGATTTTTGAGTGGCATTTCTTCCTCCTTAACAGGCTAACATTTTCAGGCTAAAAAAACTTTTTTTTTTAACAAAATGCCTCAAATGCCTCAATGCCTCAAATCATGAACTGCGTAGGTATTAGTCTGGAACTTCGGTGAGGAAGATTCATTTCCAAGGGGCGGTTACAAACCGATTCAAACATCATAGCAAAAAAAATCCTACTTTGAATAGTGGGCTCTGATTGGTCAACCCACAAATGTAATTCAAACCGAGGAGCGCCAGACCAATCTGCCAAGGGCTATTTTTTTTACCTGCATTTTAGTTGTCTGGTATATTGGAAATTGTATGAATGCATTTGTATTGATTACATTTTTCTGTATGTCTCTCCCCCACAACATGTGGTACTTTTTTACACACACACACACACACACACACACACACACACACACACACACACACACACACACACACACACACACACACACACACACACACACACACACACACACACACACACACACACACATGCACCACAATGGAGATGAGCTCTCAAGCTTTTTTGTTTTATCCTTTTTAGTAGAGGGGTTATGGCCCAAAAATGTCAACTCCAAGTTAACCCATGTCTACGATGTGTTATAATTATAATGCATTATAATCTGTTTATAACACTGTATAAGTATAGAATAAGCATAATGCTTTATAACAATATTCATAAAACATTATAAATGATCAAGTTTTTCCATCAAATTAGGTCTCTCAATTCAACTGTGAACATAGTTATGAACGTGTTGCCTCATTATAAAGTACCAAGCACTTGCATCCATATAATACTATCACACTTATTTCAGTGAGTGGCCCATTGAAAGCATGCATTTCAATGAGTGGCCCATTGAAAGCATGCATTTCAATGAAATGAGCACATTTAACCCCTGTTGTTAATAATAATAATCTATTATAATTATTGTTAATATCATTAATAATAATAATAATAATAATAATAATAATAATAATAATAATAATAAGGGTAATAATAATAATAATAATAATAATAATAATAATAATAATAATGTAGTCCACACACCTTTGTGGTGTTTGTCACTGGATATATTGGAAAAAAGTATATCTGCATTTAACCCATCTTTAGTGACAGGAGCAGTGGGCACTAGGGGGCAGTGTCTCGGGGAGCAGTTGGGGGTCAAGTATCTTGCTCAGGGACACTTTGACACATTGCTGCAGGGCCTGGAATTGAACCTGAGACCTCTGGGTTCCAAGGCCTCTATAATCATTCAACGATGGCCGCACCTTGTGCCGCGCATGCTTTGAAAGATGTGGTTGGTTGGTTGGTGTGTGTGTGTGTGTGTGTGTGTGTGTGTGTGTGTGTGTGTGTGTGTGTGTGTGTGTGTGTGTGTGTGTGTGTGTGTGTGTGTGTGTGTGTGTGTGTGTGTGTGTGTGTGTGTGTGTGTGTGTGTGTGTGTGTGTGTGTTTCATGGTGGCCACAACAGACGTAGCCGGTTCTGGCACTGTGCTTTGATTTTCCAATTTTCAAAGTAAATATCGATACGTTCTTAACCATTTAAACCCTCTATATAGATGGGTTTCCTGTTTGTAAACATGAGAGGATGATGCGCGCGCAGTGGCGGGATGAGCCTGTAGAGGGCGCTATTACCCGCAGCAGCTCTGGCCATTGTACATTCAGAAAATAAATGGTCTTCACCAGGTTTAATGAAAGTAGATTAAATGATGCAGTTTGTAATATCTTCTTTACTCAATAAAAATGATTTGTCGAAAGTTGGATCTGTTTGTATATAATAGCAGCATTATGCCTATTATGCCTATAATAGCAGCATTATGCCTATCTAAATCCCGAAAATAACGAGAGAGTGAATGGCGCTTCCGGTTCGTTCTCCCCCGCGCATGCGCAAATTGCGCACTCTGCTCTGTGATGACGTCGCGCGGAAACCCATCTATACTTGATTGACCGGAGTCCCTCAGGGTAGTTTGTATCATCGCCGAAACATTGACGATGTATTGCACATGCTGTTTTGCTACAGCTGTTGTCCTGTACCTCCATCAAATCAAATTAAATGAAATAAAACAAACTGGTGTTATATAGCTGGTGGAAAAGAGACGTAAACTGGCTCTGATAATAAAAAATGGTGAAGGTATGAGGAAGAGTATCAAACTGATGGTGGAGGTTGAATGACAAGGAAACTCTTTGCAAAATATAAAATGTAATTCCCCCTCTGTCTCTATCTATCAACTGAACATCATGTTGAATAGCCAGTCTGTCAAGAGAGAGAACTAGATCTGTGTAAACCAGGGGTTTTCAACCAGTGGTCCGGGGACCACGGGTGGTCCTTGAGGGGGTTCCAGGGGGTCCCCAGCCAAATTAATAGTTAGCAACCAAATTGACCCTTATATGTCTTTACAAATGGTACCTAACGGGTCCATTTGGTTCCATTTGTACACTCTCAGAGTTAAATGAACACTAGTGATGATGATACAGTGTAGATTGGGATCCCCAAGAAATTTCAACGGTTGAGTCCCTGGCATATCTTTTCAAATGGGGGTCCCTGGGCTAATACTTGTCAATTTGGGGGTCCTTGATGCGAAAACGGTTGAAAACCACTGGTGTAAACCATGATTGACAGTAGAATGTGGAGGAGGTTGCGTGACAAGGAAACAATACATTTGCCAAAAGTTGCATCTTGTTCCATCTGTGAATATCCATCATTCCATCAAGTTGAATATCTAGTTTTGGATAGACAATTAGACATGCAACATTCATGTGCACACAAGCACCATAACAACACCGATTTACAGTTAAGTTCTTATAACATGTCAAAATAAAAGTTCATTAAATATAGTAAACATGTTGTGTTGCCAAGAACTTAACCCATTAACACCTGAGGTTGATTCTACAAATGCCTTCTGAATCAGTATAGTTCTCAAACCTGTTCGTGCCAAGGACCCCAAAAATGATATGTATTTGGACGCGGACCCGCCATCTGAAAATGTTTTGTGCCAGGGACCACCAGATTTGTGTTAAAAAAAGTCAAAATTATTCAAAATATTTCAAACACTTTCAAGATTTTTCAAACATAGTTAAAATATAGGAAGTGATGCACTGTGAGCTTGCATATCTGCTATTTTTGAATAGCCAACGCTAAAATCTAAAAAATGATGCAGATGTTTTGCCGGTTTTAACAAGTTAAAGGATGTTTTTCTTTTCACCAAGCTCATAATGCACATAATGCATAATCGTGCATAGCTTTATTACTGAGAAACTTTTTAAACAGAATCCTAGACAGACGGTCATGCAGTTTTTGCATTTCTATGTTTATTCAGAACATATT
This sequence comes from Gymnoscopelus braueri, assembly GCF_963280865.1. Classification (NCBI taxonomy): domain Eukaryota; kingdom Metazoa; phylum Chordata; class Actinopteri; order Myctophiformes; family Myctophidae; genus Gymnoscopelus; species Gymnoscopelus braueri. The sequence continues at coordinate 39,068,103 of NC_137623.1, forward strand.
TAATAATAATAATAATAATAATAATAAGGGTAGTAATAATAATAATAATAATAATAATAATAATAATAATAATAATAATAATATGTGTATTACAAAATAAGTAAGATCTAACTTGTGTCTTTGTATCAATTTTTTTCCATTGCCCTAAAGTACTTCCATAGCAACATTATGACTTGAAGTTTAAGTTGCTTAACCCTTCTACTATTTGACAGCTATGTAAACGTATATGTTCATATGCATTGTAGTCAATAAAAAACATTGATAAATCAATCAATCAACCAACTTGTGTCTGAAAAAAACACCTAAGCGAATGGTTTTAATCATAGAAGATGCAAGGCAGTTCAATTCAACACTTTTTACAATTTTACCCTATGTTACCCTCATAGGAGCAAGGAGAAGTCTTGTGCAAAGTTTGCCACTCTTGTCAAATCTATAGTTATTGTTGCATGCTCACCTGGGAGATCCACACACTCCCTAGAGCTGTTGTCTGTACAGAGCTGTAAGAAGAGGGCGGGCACACACACACACACACGCACACACGCACGCACGCACGCACGCACGCACGCACGCACGCACGCACGCACGCACGCACGCACGCACGCACGCACGCACGCACGCACGCACGCACGCACGCACGCACACACACACACACACACACACACACACACACACCTCTGTATTCTGTGTTGGTCCTCCAGTCTATCAGGTCGATCTCTGCTGTACCAGCGATCACCAGCTCCAGCTCCCTGGCATCAATCACTGACACCAACCTGGAGTCCACCACCTAGTACACACATAAACGCACTTATTGTGACAAAACACATTTATGTAAACTAATTGATTTATTGAATTCATTATGATGGCCTGCAGTATTGGAGTTACCAATAATGTTGCTGATAATGCAGCTAATACTGACAATATAGCACCTTTAACAAGGTTTAATTTGTTCAAGGTAACACGTCGTTGCTGTCGGTCAGTTTTTGTCGTATAGATTAATGTCCTACTTCGTCATACAAGAGTTTTGCATAAAAGTTGTGAAAATAGCCGATTTAGCTTGTCTATTTTCACTATGTTATTAAAAAAAATCTAACAATAATAAAAGGTTTTCACCCGACAGGGATGTGTGCATTTTCTTATACATTTATTTAATTAATTCATTTGTTTAATTATTTTTATAGTGGTATTTACCTGGGATACCATCTAGTGTGTTCCACCCATGGATCATCTCCCGACTCCCACAAGTTCAGGGCTCCGTCACAGCAGAAACACTTCACGCGATCACCCAAGCCTGAAACGCAGGACAGTTCAATTACCTGATATCAAGTAAGAAGGACAGGTGTGAATAGAGAGAGAGAAGGATGAGGCTGGCAGGGCACTGCAATCAGGCACCTGGAACTTGGCAAGCAAACTGACACTGCGGGAGCAAAGCCAGGAAAGATAAGATAAGATAAGATAAGATAAGATAAGATAAGATGTTTATTTGTCATTGCATGATCAACATACAGCGAAATGTTGTTTGGTACATCCATAACAACAGCATCAGCAACAAAGAGAAAAAAGGATAAATATAAAATATATAACACTGCTCGAGCAATAAAACCCTTAGTCTGTTCAATAGGTCAGTCAGTTCAGTCCATAGTCACCTGTCAAAAATTCATAAGAAGGACATCCATAATGCATATAGTAGGAAAATAAATTAAGATAAAATATACAATATATAAATAGACAATAAAAACTCACACAAATTGTTCATGTGTGTGTGCGTGTGCGTGCACGTGGTTGCGCGCGCGCATGCGAGTCCAGCAGCACTTTCACAGCCTTTGGGAAAAAACTGTTTGACAGCCTGTTGGTTTTGGCCTTAAAGACCTTCAGCCTGCCCGAGGGGAGGGTCTGAAACAGGTGGTGTCCAGGATGGCAAGAAGCGCACCACCTACCTAGATGCACTGCGGTGCAACATAGCTAACAACCCAGTAGAGCTCAAGGCCCTGGTGTTAGATATGAATGTGTGGAGGGCAGCGATTCAGTAAGCCTGAGTTGGTGTTGAATAGACCGCACTCTAGCATCGCATCGGTACTGTGAATACTCTCCTCCCCCGGGGACAGGGAAGTATTACGTTTTATTTACGTTTCTACTCACTGCAGTTTCCCCGACTGCCACATTAATCACGGTACATTTTGTGTTGGAGAATGGAGACTATTGTCACCATCTTTAATAATCACTTGTAAAAAGGGGGTTAGAATTCACCGCGGTGCATCCGGCTTGGTTGAGCGTCTATACGAACAATTGTGTTCGGGCCATGTAATCCTACGGGCTGGGGTGGCACCTGTGAGCAGGGAATGTTGGGCGGGAGGAGTAGGAATGGAGGCTCTATGTCCTCCCGGTGCGAGCTCCTCACTGGCAGGTGAGTCAGTAGGACACAACAGCAGTGACAACACACAAATGTGTGTGTGGAGGAATTAATTGGCATACAAAAGTCTTTAATTCAGTGTGAAGCTAAAGTAATTTATATTAAACACAGCCATGAAAGTACAGATGGTGAGGAATTCTCTGTGCTGCTAACCTCCTCTTTAACAGGGCGGTAGTGCGGTCCAGCCATAACGATTACACCGGACCAGTGCTTTTATAACCATTATTTTGTATAATATCAACTACATTAATTGTTGGCAACTCTGCTTTGATACACAGTCCTTACCTTCGTAGTAGAAGCCGGCTTGGGCCAGCTGGTCGGGACGGACAGGGATGTGAGAGGGCCAGTTTACGAAGGTGAGCAGTCGGTCTTCGCTCTGCTGCATGGCTGGATTGGACACGTTACTGAGAGCCAGGGACATGTTGTCTGCCGCGTCCTCTCGGACGGAGCGGCAGCTTGGGAAATGCTCTGTCGCCCAGCTCCAATATAGAAATACTCTGTTACAAGTAAAAGTCCAGAGTTCAAAAATATTCTTGAGTAAAAGTACAAAAGTATTGGCATAAAAATGTACTTAAAGTACCAACAGTAAAAGTGCTAAAATGTTTGAAAACATCCTGTCTGTCCATGTGTGTCCGTCCGTGTGTATGTGTATGTGTCTGTGTGTGTGACTGTGAGCAACACATCTCCATCAACGCTGGACCGAAAGGCTTTTTTTTTTAAATCGGCCTCATTGTGGTGCTAAAACGGACCATTTTACATTTTTGCCTTATGACCTTTGAAGCTTAGGTTGTACAATAAAACATTTCCCCCCCTGGAATCCTTGGATCCTGACGCAACTCATCACATAGGCCATTTTTGCCTTACAAGATTTTCCACCATTTAGCATTTTCAGATTTTGTTGCTGCATTCATTCATTCGTTGCATTTTGTGCAAAACAGCCATTCCCGCAAACTTTGTTCTAAAAATTTGTTTTGCTAAATTAGACCTGCTGGTGGCGCTATAACAAGCCAATCTTAAAAGGGTGGTATTTGTTCCGCAACATAGTGTGAATATGCGTGCAAAGTTTGACCGCAATCGGACGCTGCGTTCATGATTTGCAGCATTTTGTTTAAAACAAGCCACTTTAGACGTGAATCTTAGCCAATCAAGATGGAATATGAAAGATCATGTGTACCGATTTGCGTGCATTTTGTATAAAATCGGAAGGAGTCATATAAAAAAATGTGTTTTACATAAGTCGGCCTCCTGGTAGCGCAATAAAAGGCAGACGTGAAAAATGCAGGGCAATGGTTTTTCCTTGACCTCCTTGAGGAGTGCACATACAAAGTTTTGCACAGATCGGTGCAGTTATAGGTAAAAACACGAATCGGCCTGTTATAGCGCCACCATGAGGCTGATTTGAAAATTTTCAAGTGGCATTCTTCCTCTGCATAGTGGGAATGTGCGTGCAAAATGTCACAGAAATTACATGCTGTGTTCATGATTTGAGGCATTTTGTTCAAAACGGAGCACTCTTTTAAACTTTGGAAGCCATTTTTAAGTTTCGTTTAATGACTATAGAGATACTGTGTACCGATTTGCGTGACTTTTGGACAAAATCTGTAGGAGTGGGCCTACTGTCAAAAAAATAGTTTTGCAAAAAGCGGCCTCCTGGTGAAACAGCCTGATCTCCAGAGAATACCGTAACATTGCACGGAACGAGTGCACTTCATTCCGTGGATAGTCGCCTCGGAACTCCCAAATTGCGTGCATATGTATGGCGAGTCCCACGGTGGGCGTAACCAGTCGCAACACGGAAAAAACCCGGAAGCAGAGCAGTCCGCACAATAAAATTTACGATTCTGTGCCTATCGGTACATAACTCAAACGGCGCTGAGTAGGCACAGGCGAATGTCCCACCGTTCAGGACGGCAACTCGGTCGCCTTAGCTCCCTCGGTGGTCCTTCACGGGGTGACAATTCGCCTGTGACTGCGCGCCTCCGAAATGGTTTTGTCACAAAGGCAGCGCCGTACCATATGCACGCAATTCGGGAGTTCCGAGGCGGCTATCCACGGAATGAAGTGCACTCGTTCCGTGCAATGTTACGGTATTCTCTGGAGATCGGGTTGGGTGAAACTATAACAAGCCCATGTAATCAAATTTTGGGCAGAGATTCTGAATTGCCATCCAAGGAGTGTGTGCACAGTTGCGCTGCGATCAAGCCAACGGTGCGGGAGATTAGCTGTTCACAGACGGACGGACACACACACACACACGGAGAGACGGACGGACGGACGGACGGACGGACACACGGATGGACGGACAGGGTGCAAAACATACTCTCTCGCCATGACTTTCGGCCTGGCGGAGACAATAAACACTCCACAATCATAGGAAACCCTCCATCCACAACCTGGAACCTTCTCCAACCTAAAAGTTAGCTCACTTCTGATCAAAGTTAGGTGCATTCGCATTAAACTATTTTGACACTGCATTCAATTAAAATCCTGGCATGCCCATCACTTTACCTGCCAATCACGAGTATAACCGTTGATGAAAAATACACCCGTTTACTGCCATCCACGAGTATAACACTTTTTTTTTTTTTTTTTTTTTTTTTAATTTATCCACACAGAACCAGAGATATCACGATCCAAAGATTTCTAGCTCCATTCACTCCTTGGTTAACTTATTACTTTAAAATCCTGTATCTCGGCTCCTGTGTAAAAAAAAATTAAACACTGGCACTGGGGGAAGTAAAATAAAAAAAACCCTCTGGCAGGGAATGTGTTAATCACTCATCATGTACCAGGCCTACATATCTTTTTTGTCTCTCAAGTTTCCATGTTCCAGTATTCCATTGGCATTTTATCCTTGACGTTTCCGTGTGTGTGTGTGTGTGTGTGTGTGTGTGTGTGTGTGTGTGTGTGTGTGTGTGTGTGTGTGTGTGTGTGTGTGTGTGTGTGTGTGTGTGTGTGTGTGTGTGTGTGTGCGTGCGTGCGTGCGTGCGTGCGTGCGTGCGTGCGTGCGTGCGTGCGTGCGTGCGTGCGTGCGTGCGTGCGTGCGTGCGTGCGTGCGTGCGTATGTGTCAACATTAAGTTTAATTATGACACCAATTGTGGTTTCCATTCAGGTGAACAGGTTTCTATGTTGATGAGAAAGTCTAAGGTATGCCCCACAAACCAGTACACAATAAGTGATTAATGAAGGGCGTGACAGGACTTATATTGAATGCAGTGTCACAATAGTTGTAATATTAAAAAAAAGTGCAAAAATCGGCCTCCTGGTGGGGCTATAATAGGGTAAAGTTAAAACCGTGGCATTTGTTCCGTAATGTAGTGCAAATGTTTCACCGCAATCGGACACTGCGTTCATGATTTGCGGCGTTTTGTTCAAAACGGGCCACTCCTGCAAACTTTGGAAGTCAATCTTTGCCAATCAGGATGGAATATGAAAAATCTGTAAGACCTGTTTAGTTTAATGACTATACTGTGTACCAATTTACAGTTAAAAACAATAATCAACAATATTATACAGATTTTAACCGGTTAGAACTACACCTTCTTCCTGTCATTATCAGTCATCAAATCAGTTGACGGCCATGTTGTATACTTGACGGTGTTCACTTCATTTTGTTTTGAAGTTCATCAGTCAAATGTGGTTGTTTTGAGGTGGATTCTTCCAAGAGACAAACATTGTTCTATTCATTCCACAGTTAAACCATTTCACCATGTTCACCTACACTGCACTTTATAGACCAATATGGAAGAACATTTTCACCAATGTGATGGGGAAAAAATAAGTGATTATAAAAACATTTCTCAAAATAATGATTTGGTAATGTTAGTATAAATTTACCTTGGTTCTGTGACAGAAGGCGCTGACTGGACCTGATTACAGCTGCACGAGGCGGTGCTTCTGGAATGTCTTGTATTCTAAGAGCGTGAAAATACTGATACAGGTCAACAATGGAAAGGATATATATATATATATATATATACAGTATATATATATATATATATATATATATATATATATATATATATATATATATATATAAAAAAACATATATGTATATATAAACATAATATACTATGACACATAATATGTTGTTACCTAGTCGTTCTCTCCCTCTACCCTTTCCTCTCTTGAATGGCTACTATCTGCTGGTGTTTCTGTGCTGTCTTACATTTCAAAAGGGAGAAAAGAATGATACAGCTCAACAATACAGACATGAGAAACAATCTGTCTGTCTGTCTGTCTGTCTGTCTCTCTCTCTCTCTCTCTCTCTCTCTCTCTCTCTCTCTCTCTCTCTCTCTCTCTCTCTGCTGCTTATCAGGATAATCAAACTAGTTACACTGCATTTCTATGCCCTTCATTATCTAATGACTCATCATGTACGTATCTGTTTGGACTCACCTGTAACAGGTGACCTGTTTGTTGTTTTATTGTGAAGATGTTCTATTGTGATTTAACTACCTAGAGCCTGGATTCACACATCCAGTTTCAGATACATAATTATGTGAACAATTTACACTAAACTGACCACAGAGCTGTGTGTGTGTGTGTGTGTGTGTGTGTGTGTGTGTGTGTGTGTGTGTGTGTGTGTGTGTGTGTGTGTGTGTGTGTGTGTGTGTGTGTGTGTGTGTGTGTGTGTGTGTGTGTGTGTGTGTGTGTGTGTGTGTGTTTGTGTGTGTGTGTGTGTCAACATTAAGTTTAATTATGACACCAAAATAAAATATTTCCAACATTTTGCTTGTGTTATATTTATTTATTGTCTCCGCCAGGCCGAAAGGCATGGCGAGAGAGTATGTTTTGCACCCTGTCCGTCCGTCCGTCTGTCCGTGTGTGCGTGGCTAAAAATGGCTTCCACAGTTTGCAGGAGTGCTCCGTTTTGAACAAAATGCCTCAAATTATGATCACAGCATGCAATTTCCCTGAAATTCAGCACACACATTCCCACTATGCTGAGGAAGAAATGCCACTTCAAATTTTTCAAATCAGCCTCATGGTGGCACTATAGCAGTCCGATTCGTGTTTTTACCTATAACTGCACCGATCTGTATAAAACTTTGTATGCGCACTCCCTACAGGTCAAGGAAAAACCTTTGCCCTGCATTTTTCACATCTGCCTTTTATAGCGCCACCAAGAGGCCGACTTATGTAAAAAACATTTTTTATATTACTCCTTCCCATTTTATCCAAGTTTCACGCGAATCGGTACACATGTCTCTATAGTCATGTGATCAAGACGGATCTGTTTGATTTTTCATATTCCATCCTGATTGGCTAAGATTAACATCTAAAGTTTGCAGTAGTGGCTTGTTTTGAACAAAATGCCGCAAATCATGAACACAGCGTCTGATTGCACTGAAACTTTCCACGCACATTCACACCATGTTGAGGAACAAATGCCACCCTTTTAACATTGGCCTGTTGTAGCGCCACCAGCAGGTCAAATTTAGCAAAACACATTTTTAGAACAAAATGCCTCAAATCATGAATGCAGTGTCCGATTGCCGTGCACGGCCTAGGAAGAAATGGCACCCTTTTCACAATGGCCTATTATAGCACCACCAGGAGTCCAAAATAACCTACGTGACCTGGCGGAGACCTGTGCTGCGAGGAGCACTTTTTCTAGTTTTCCTCTACTTTTGAAATATTTGATGTCACATCAGGATGCAATGATCATCAGACTCCCTCCCCAGTCAGAGTTCGGATGTTGAATGAATGTAGAATTATGTGCAGGATATCGTTTGCATACCGATGCGTGTAGAAAAATCCTTTCTCTCACACTTATGCCAGTGTACCATAGGCATACCGTATACATACTACGCATACAGCGTTTCGTTGCACCGGCAGGCAATCCACTGTGCCAAGCTTGCTAGTTACGGCCGGATCTCTTGTGGGGTCAGTCGCTACTCGCTACAATATAAACACACACAGCATAGTGTGTGTGCGCGCGCGCGTGCGTGTGTGCGTGCGCGCGCGTGTGCGTGTGTGTTTTAGTGTACTCCACCACTCAGCTAAAAACACACCAGAACAGTCTGTGATACTGATAACATAGCTTCAAATTCCTAGTATGTCATCACAATGCAACCAAAAGAATGCTAGATAGAGATAAATGAAATACTTATCTGAGAAGATTAAGAAACATGGGGCCACACCCTTCTAGGCTTTGAAGTAGATTGGATTTCTAAATCAGTCTGATTCTGTTGTGGTAGTAGTAGCTCCAGGGGTTTTTGGACCGTAGGTCATAGCTTTAAAAAAAAATATCCCTGGACTCCAAGATTTTACACCATTTTGCGTTATCTTCAAGACATATTTAGCTACTAGTCCAAAAATAGCGAAAAGACCATACAAGCTGTTGTGAGATTGTAGTTTGGCTATTTTCACCAATTGTTCACCTATTATAGCAGAATGTTTGCCTATTGCCCAGAATAGGAACGCCAGGGTTCTTGTGGTTAAGGGGTAGTTCAGTGGTTCTCAAAGTGGGGTCCAGGGACACCCAGGGGTCCTTGAGGGGGGTCCAGGGGGTCCCCAGCAAAAGTAGTTAATATAGCATGAAAACCACTTTAACCCTATATACATGGCTATTTAAAAATAGCTGATCTACAGGCTCACACATGTCTTGACACATAGAGCCTGTAGATCTGCTATTTCTGAAATGTTTTTAAGACATTTAAAAAAAAAATGAATATTTTTGAAACATTTTAACAACACAAATCTTGTCTGGGGGTCCCTGGCACAAAATATTTTCAGGTGGGCGTCCGTGGTCAAATACATATTCATTTGGGGGTCCTTGACAAAAAAGTTTGAGAACCACTGGGGTAGTTTATACAATGGCTTCAGTTTCACTTCAATCTTTTGTTTCGTTCAACATGGCTGTTTCTGTGGGCTTCATTCATATAAAAGGTATGTTGTGTATCTTATGATGTTACATTGTTTCTTTTAAATTGATTTGTTGATGCTTGATTTATCTGTTTTTGTGTCTTGTGTTTTATTTGGTTCCATGTTCTTTCGTCAGAACTTCGTTCTACTGAAGAACAATAAATAATGACATTTACCAACGCAAACCATACTTCTTTGTCTCTCTTGCTATTAGCCTCGTCTTAGAGCTAACCATTTTATTAAAATGTTTCTCTGACTGGGGAGGGAGTCTGGGTGATACATAGGTGGGTTCTAATGATCATTACATCCTGATCAGTGAAAGAAAATATTTCAAAAGAAGAAAAAATAAATAAATATTATGTATTATGGACAATCAACAATCTGGAAATATATGTCATAATTCAATTCATCCAATATTGATGAATATCTTTATACAGCTTCGTTCTGTTCTCCTTTTTGTGCCTGGTTGTATACGACTTTTAAAGTACTCTAGAGCTTGCTCCTACACACACTAACACTTACTTTTACTCACTCCCTCTTAGATTTTTCTCCACAATTGTTAAATTGACAGAACTCCCACTATTCTAATGGTACAGTCATCTACAGTTAATCTGGGTCACTCACAAGGAATATGATAGACACTAGAGGGGAGCAGAGTGCTAAAAGAGATGAAATCCTGTAGAAACACAAATTTGAATTGCATGTTGACTCAAGGACCTCTATAGATTGCACCACTATGGTCTCATCTGATCTTGCCACCTCTTCAGTCCAAAAGATAAACAAATTATTATTTTGGTGAAGATCCTTGTACTGATACTTTTCAAAACATCTTGATGACACAACATGTAAAGGCTTTATTTCAAAGTTGTCTGCGCGCTTTGAGCTTGTAGATCAGCAATTTTCGCTGTTTTTGAAAACTTGAAACAACGGCTTGTGATTAAAGGTCACCAGTGGTAGACAAAAGTACTCAACTACTCTACTTGAGTCAAAGTATAGATACTCCTGGTCAAATATTACTCAGCTACGAAGTTGCTCCGAGTTTAAGTACTGAGGACTTACACTTAAAACAATTCTTTTTGTTTGTTTTATGTGTTTTAGCTTATGTGTATTTCGGTTTTTTTAGATCTCTTGTGCAGCACTTTGGTAACCTTGCATTGTAAAAATGTGCTATATAAATAACGTGGATTGGATTGGTGAAGCTTGCTGGATAGTACAACTAATGGCCATACATCTTTACACACCACTGTGCAGAGTTACCAATTAATTTTCCATGTATTGGTTACCTGACTTATCCGCAGCTTTCACATTTTGCTCTGCAGCAGCATTAATAGTTGCCAACAGAGCATAAAGCACGAACACAATTTGGGTCTTCATTACTCTGCTACAGTGTACATGGACAACAATTTTAATAATAATAGATACAATTTATATAGGGCTTTTCTGAGAACTCGAAGTCGCTTTACAAAACAAACAAAATACAAACAACTTTATTAGGAAAAAAATAGATTAAAAAGTTAAAAACTTTAGAAGTAAAGGTAAAATAAGGGGGGGGGGGTAGGTAGGGAATGTGAGTCTGAAAAAGTTGGGTTTTGAGTGTGGTTTTAAACGTGGCGAGGGTGGGGGCAGCTTTGATGTGAGCTGGGAGTGAGTTCCATAGGGAGGGTGCAGCCACTGAGAAGGCCCCGTCACCCCAGGTTCGTTTCTTTGTCCTTGTCAAGGCACCACCCGAACTGAGGGAGTGGGTAGGGGCGTGGCGCTGGAGGAGTTCAGAGAGGAAGGGGGGAGCCTGGTTGTTGAGGGCCTTGTAGGTGGTGATTAGTATTTTTTAAATATTCTGTGCTTGACTGAGAGCCAGTGGAGGTCACGGAGGACTGGTGTGATGATTTATAAGTACACTGTATGTAATGTGTAATTGAGCTCAACTTCAGTTTGGGGGATTGAAGGAAGGGAAAATAATTTTGATTGTATGACTTACGGTTCATGAGTTATAGGCCAAAAATGTCAATCGGCCTGTTATAGCACCACCATGAGACTGATTTAAAAAATGCCATTTCTTCCTGGGCCTAGTGGGAATGTGCGTGCAAAGTTTCACGCCAACCTGACATGTTTTGAGGCATTTTGTTCAAAACGGGCCACTCCTGTAAACTTTGGAAGCCAATCTTAGCCAATCAGGAAGGAATATGATAAATCTAACAGATCCGTCTTGATCACATGACTATAGGTACTAATTTGTATTACTTTGAATTACTTTCATCCACTCTTTTTGACAGGTGGTCATAATAATGAGTTCTATTGAAAGACGAATACATTTAAACAGTGACTCACAACGCGATGCAACGCGTCGTGTTGTGAGCTTGTCGATCAGCTATTTTCAGCTAAGCTTTCCCCACTATATTGCTGGGGTTTAAGTGGTCGAGAAGTCTCTTCTGTGGTGAGATGTAGTGATTTCTGTTCTGACCGAACATCCCAAATGCTTGTTCCACAGTCCAAACCGCAGTCCTCATTCTTACAAATATAGGTCACCCATCAGTAAAAACAAAACAAAAAACACTTGCGCATGTAGACAACTGTACTGGGTCTTGTTGCACTTTTCACATCTAAAGACAATCCAGCACAATACATATACACACAATGCACTGCGCTATATAGTGTCTGTCTCTCCACCTGTCTATTTTACAGTATATGTGTGATTCCTGCCTGTGTCTGTCTTTGTTTGGGCCTATATTGTGTGGGCGTATATGTCTACGTACTGGCTCATGGCTTCCAATTTTGGCACACCTGTCTCTAGTTCCCTCGTTTCTCTCAGCAATGCACATGCCTGCCATCGGCTCATATCAACCTCACAGTATTTCAAGTCCTTGTCTCCACTCTTCATCGCCGCAACGCCACTCTTTTCCCTGTGACAGTACTCAGTGTTCTCGCTGTATTTCACAGTGTTACCTTCTTCTAGTTTTTGCTCCTTTGTTTTTTGTCTGCAACTCAAACAATTTCCCTCTGCCTCTGCTCTGAACCATATTATACAGTACTTACCTGCTTCGCTGCCTGCACCCCTGCCTGCCTGCTGGCTCACAAGCCCACTCTTCCCCACTCCATGTTGTGAATAAATACCTTTACTTGACTCTGTGTTTTGCGTATAATCTTGACAGCTAGAAACGGTGAAAGAAAACGTATAACTGAAATATCAAGGGTGTGTGGTGGGGTCTCAGTTATGTAACGTGAAAGTGAGTTCTGACCGAGCTTACCTTGTTAAATAAGGTTGTCTTAATTCTAATTGACATGCATACATGCACTCGGGTTTGTGATTGTAGTCGTCTAGTTTCTGTATTTGCATTCTGACTATGCTTGTTTGAGCTTATTTGAGCAAGAAGCCTTGAGCTAAAGAGGGGGAGGTTTAAAGGTATAAAATAGAACCTGTCTTAGGGCTCTGCAAACAAGACTGACTGCATTTCTAACTTCATAGACATTGAGGTACGTTGTGGTACAGTATACAGCTTTGTTTTATTATAGTTTTTATTATTTGCATTTACCAACGGTAATGCATAAACCGATTTCCTCAGCTGTAAATTACAGCTGAGGAAATGGTTTAAACATGCTAAAATAGTGGGCAAAATGTATTAAAGCTGAAATTACAAGCACTCAATATGGGCCCTGGGGAAGAATATATACACTGTACAATTCCTCACTCAAAACAACCCTAGTTTTGTAAGTGGCAATATTATTTTGGACGTGTGTGCCCAATCAGAAAAGGTCATCAGACCGTTTTCTCTCTTTATTTATATAGGAAGGTTAAATTGCAACATCCTTATGTGTTAATGGCTGTGTTTAGGCCTATACAGGCTGACTTGTAACTCTTTTTAGACTTCACCCCTTTGACTTGTCGATCACCTCTATCTGGAAGCCTGGTTTTCCCTGGATAGACATACAGAGGATTGTCCATAATGCTGAGCGTTTGTTCTTTTCTAGGTTTGCCAAGACAAAATGAAACTTCTGACCATTCTGTTTCTCAGCACCCTCTCTCTTTGCTCCGTCTTAGGTACACAGTATATCCCATATGTTTCATGTTCTCGTGTATGTGTGCATGTGTATGTATGTGTGTGTGTGTGTGTGTGTGTGTGTGTGTGTGTGTGTGTGTGTGTGTGTGTGTGTGTGTGTGTGTGTGTGTGTGTGTGTGTGTGTGTGTGTGTGTGTGTGTGTGTGTGTGTGTGTGTGTGTGTGTTCATTCATTCATTGACAGCTAGAGGAAGAAGTTATGAATCCCTGCTGATGCCATAATGCCCATCCATCACCAGTGGTGGAAAGTAACTAAGTACTTGTACTCAAGTACTGTACTGTAATATTTTTTGGTATTTTTTACTTTACTGGAGTATTTCAATTTTGTTATACTTTTACATCTACTCCACTACATCTCAGAGGCAAATGGAGTACTTTTTAATCCACTACAGTTATTTGAAAAGGGTTAACTTGAAAACGAGTTACTTTGTAGATTTTGATTATTATTACAAAACATACCACTTCAGCCCTATACTTCGGCTATTTGAAAATAGCCGATCGGTCGTGAGCTTGTAGATCTGCTATTTTCAAAATATTTGTATACATTTTATACACTTGAAAACTTGTGAAATGGGACATTTCATGCATAATGAGTACTTTTACTTTTGGTAGGCCTACTAAAAGTAAAAAGAGGACTTTTACTTATATTTTTACATTATAAAACAATTGAGTACTTCTTCCCAACTGTCCATCACTTCAGGGAGCAGGTCGGTGATTTTCCCGAAGCAGAACTATTACAGCTACGTGGAATTGTTCCCACAGCAGACCATGGCATTGAAGGCCGTCACTCTGTGCATGCGTGTGGGCTCAGCGTTGCCCCTTAAGGAAACCATCCTCTTTGAATACCGCACAAAAGAATGCGATGAGCTCAGCATCTGGCGTATGAAGGACGGCAGGTAAAGCAACTATAATGTCCACTCCACTGTAGCCATTTCAAACCTTTTCATGTCACAAACCCCCAGATTGGCTTTCATCAGTCCCTGGAGCTGCATTTGAAATGATTCTGTCCAGGAAACCCTGAAATATTTTGGTTTTAAATACATTGAATTGTCTATAATTGGAGATGAGAATCATAGCGCTGATATTGAAACATATGGTTAGAATAGTCAATACATGTTTCGTATTGCACTGTAATCATTTCAAATTTAATTAGCAATGCATTACTGTTAATGGCACCTGGGGGTCCCCAGATCCCACTTTGATGTATGTTTCTGGAGAGTGTTATGACATATAACTGAGTGCTCTCTCCATAAAGACAAACTGTTTTGAGTTGCAGTATGTGCAATCAGGAGATCTGCATCATCATGACCATGCCGATAGTTTGTTGTCCAACCATACAGAGACATGAATCAAATGATATATTGTGTTGACCTGCTTGACTTAAAACAATGTAGACCTGTTTGATTTGATGTGAAAAGCTAGTAAGGCTGTCAGTTATGTTTCAATTATGTTCAGGAAACAGCCAGAAATCATGGGAGATTTCATGGAGTGCAAACGTCTCTTGCTTTGCAAATTCTTGATTTGATCGTTTTATCTAACCATTTCAACCCTAATCTGAGTTCCCAGAAGTTTTCGCCATTTCTCGCCTTTCGCATACAAACGGGAGGGGCGAGGAACATTTCAACCCTAATGTCCCTATTCTGGGCTTGCCATAACAGGTGAACATTTGGCGAAAATAGCTTGTACGCCTTGTATATAAAGCTGTATTTGTCAAAGAGATTTGGTGTAGAGGTTAAAAAGGAGTGGGCCAAGGATAGACGTCCAAGGGACCCCAGTCTCAAACGTTTACCCCACCATTTCCAAAGTGTTGTGAGCAGAGGAGAATGACTTGATGTGCAAAGGACATTACTTAGCCACATGTACCCTAGCAACCCTATTCTGGGGCAAACATTCTGCGAAAATAGCAGCTCGTAGAGCTTGTACAGTAGATCAGCTATTTTTTTTACAAAAAAGGAGCGGTCCAAGTATAGAGCCCAGACCCCGGTCAAAAGGGCTTAAGTGGTTAGACTCACATATGTTTTCTCTTTCTCAAATCTAGATATGCGGTTTATCTGGGCGGCGAGAGTGTTCACTTCAGGCTCCCTGAGATTACCTCACTTTTATCTCACATGTGTTTCATCTGGGACTCAAATACGGGCTTGACTTTCTCCTACTGGAACGGCCAGAGGTCCATGATGACTAAACTCCAGCAGGGCTACAAACTCAAAGTCGGAGGCAGGATCATTCTCGGGCAGGACGCAGACAGCCTCCTGGGTCACTTCGACTGGCATCAGAGTTTCGCTGGAGAGATCACCGATGTCAACATGTGGGACCATGTCATCAGTCAACACAGGGTCAATGCCCTGGCTAATAATGTGGCTTTTGAAAGAGGTAATGTTATAAATTGGGAGACAGTGAAACTCCAAGCTAAAGGGAAACAAGCTATGGTGGTTAACAACTGATTTAGCAATTCTGGGGCTCCAAGCAAAGCTTGACTGTAAAATACAGTTAAAGGCAAGCAGTACAGCAGGATTGGAGTTCAGCCAGGTGACTGAAATCATAAACCAACGTGATCATATTCAGACTACACCTGCGATTGTAAACTATCCTCATTGAACTCATTGATGTGATGACGTAGAGGAAAAATAAATACCCTATGTGTTGTCATAACCAATTATTTTAGCTATGCGTCGCATTGTGAGCTTGTCGATCTGCTATTTTCAGCGAAAGCTTTCCCCACAATATGGATGCTGGGTTTTAAGTGGTTAAACACAACTTGTAAGTCGCTCCAGAGCATCTGCTAAATGCCTAAATTGCTCATTCTAAATTGTTTGGGGAAGTACAACAGTAGACGGTTAAATAATATGACAGTGAAATATAATCTGACTGCCGGAGGTCCAACTGTGCCAGAGTAATGAAATGCACCTTATCAGCATCCCCAGTACATAACGGTAAATGTAAATGAGTGAGAACAGCTCCTCTCTCTCTTATCTGTGTGGCAGACCTGCAGGCAAACAGCTCATTTTATATTTGAGTCGTTTCTAAAGCCTTAGCCTGATTCATACTTTGTTCCATGACGGCATCGCACGCCGAAAATAGCCAACCTACAAGCTCACAACGTGCCACGGTTGCGAGGCGTTGTGAACTTGTAGGTCTGCTATTTTTGTCACACTACAAAAGTATGACAAAGTATAAATAAGGCTTAATTGCAGTCCCTGATCAACCCTTGGATGACTGAGAGTCTCCTGGGAATGCATGGATCATAATTACAGCAATCAATCAACTAAACGAGACACAGGATGATCTCATTAAAGAACATACAACATATTAAACCTTTTTTGATAATGTAGTCAAACATTAACAAAAATATGTATACTCTACGAGTGTTGCATGATTAACCCATTGAATACGTCATAGTGATGCCATAGCTCAGTGATGCCATCATACAATGGTATGATGGCATCACTGAGCACAAGCCAGGCAATGTGGCAGCAGGCTGGCCTCCATGTCGGACAGTCTATGGACAGGACCAGTGGTGGACAAAGTACTCAACCGCAGTACTTGATGTATAGACACTCCTCCTGGTCAAATATTACTCACCTACATTATACACACACACACACACACACACGCACGCACGCACGCACGCACGCACGCACGCACGCACGCACGCACGCACACACACACACACACACACACACACACATTTTTGTTCAATAAAGCAATATATTTCTTTAAAGCAAACTACAGTATATATTATTGGATGGGCAGTAGTTAATGTAATGTAATTAAAAGGGGGGAAACTAAACTATGAAGTACTGTCACCCATACTATTTTGGTGTATACCACACTGTACTGTGAGGTTATACTGTCACAGGCAGTGGCGGAACAAATGAAAGCCGGGCCGGGAGGCACAGCGCAGTGATCAGGCCCCCCCTGCGCATCGCGCGCGTGCGTGGGTGCACAGCGCGCGCGCAAAAAAAAATGCTGGTTTTCCGCGGATTCGGTCACTTTTTGGGGGGCTTTTTGTCACTTTATTTCGGTTTTAGGGTTAGGGTAGGGTTAGGTTAGGGTTATGTTGTTTAATTCTTATTTTTGCCTGATTTTACCGATTTATTATCTGACGGCACGGGCCCGCGAGTGTCGCGGGCCGGGAGGCGGCCGCCTCCCTGGCCTCCCCGGACGCTCCGCCCCTGGTCACAGGCCTACAGTGAAGCCCCTTCAGCATGTGTTGCAACCGTGCATAGCTCTTGCCAGCAATGACTGCATGAGGTCATAAATATGAGGAGTGTTGTGCACGCACATCCTAAAACAAGTTATCGGGTGCTGGACAACAATATGTACATCAGGAAAAGAGAGGGGAAGTCCGCACACCGTTTGAGCTCCCAGTGGAAGAGTTTTAGTTTATTGTTAGGCAACGTTTCGACCGTAACCGGTCTTCATCAGGTCCTGATGAAGCTCAAACGGTGTGCGGACTTCCCCTCTCTTTTCCTGAGTGTTGTGTATTTCACAGACATTATAAGGAGCATCTTTACTTCTCCTTGCTCTACCAAGTTGCAACGTTCTTCCACGCCTGACCTGAATAACAGCCTATGTTCAAATACAAATGTCTGTTACTGTATATCTGAAATTAACCTTACTTTGTGGCTTTTTAAGACAAAATAGACCAGATTTTTGCCAGATCTGCTTGCATCTAATGCACTTCCATATCATAATGCATCTAGTATACACTTAACTGGCCTGAACTACAGTATGTGACACACACAATGTCACAGAAGGTCATTTTGGGGAAACAAAGTGCGGGGGGCAGATGGAAATGCAGGGGACATGTCCCCTGTGTACCCTGTCTGACGCCTGCACATATGGCATCTAGTTGATTACAGAGATTACGGATTAGCCCACCAAAACAAAAACTATGGTAATTTTAGTAAGAACACACAACATGTCTCTGCTCATTTTGTGGCCCTCATTCACCCACTTACAGGTTTAGTTTGCTTCCCATGACAGATTCGCTTGGCTCCAGGGAGCTCATTAACTGACAGTCTACTGTGCTCTTTAGATACCTCAAAAAAGAACAGTGTGCTTATCGAAAAACAAATCAGAAAACATGTGATATGTCTTAGATAAGAGGTATGATAACCACATGCCATGGACACTGGTACATCTCATATATGCATACATGTACAGTATGAGATACATGTTTACATTACATATTTATGACTTTAGTTGTAACCTTGCACACAGCATTTTCAGAGCATGTTTATGACCAAGTATTTACTATTTGATCATTCCTTTTTGTTGATTGTGTATGATTATTATTATTGCTGCTACAGTGTCCAAGAAACCAGAACAAAATAATGTTCTTAGGTGCTCGTGCACAAGATGTAACAATAAGAATTAAAAAAAACGTACATCTTTTGGAACCGATTATTTGACAAAGGTCGCAATAATAATAATTTAAAAGAAAAACACAGGGTCTAATAATGGTGTGGCTTCCCTGTGCGGTCTGTAGCTATGGATAGCAAGTTATGTGTTCTGTTTGTGAACTGAGCATTGTTAATGCGAGTTTAGCTGGCTGAGGCGATTTCCCACCATTTAGCATTTCTTCAAAACACTTTTTGCAACTACTTATTCCCCCCAGAAAATATGTGTTTTCTGGGACATACAAATGTCTCAGGGCAGAGTTTGTGTGTACCAACAAACAAATTCAACTATGCTGCTGCGAATGACGAATCAGACGATTCTCATGGAAACGATCGTAAGAGCTGCCCGAGAATGATGAGGTTAGGCTCGCCTCACACCTACGTTTACACAGACAAGATGCCAGTAGAGTGAACAGTGAAGACACGCATCGTTTCGTTTGCCATGTCATTATGTGCACTGACAATTTCCAGAGGGACAACATGGCTAGAAGAAGAGTAGATCCCAGATGGACAGCTTGTGCCCAATTGGCTACTGCCGGTCCATAGCCTGGAGGGATGCATATGCCATATCCTGGAGGGATAATTGCTCTGTGATTATTAATTCACAAAAATGACATAGTTGTGTGTATATGGGTATATTTGGGAATTGAGGTCACTGGCCTATACTGGCAACATGCACAAGAAATGTGATGTTGATCTGCCCAGTTTGTAAGATTTGCTGCGGACGGACGGACGGCCATACACACACGCACACGCACACAGACACGCACACGCACGCGCACACGCACACGCACACGCGCACACACACACACACACACACAGGTCCGGCTTAATGCAGAGGCTTTAGGGGCTGCAGACCAGGGCACCAAGCTCGAGGGGGGCACCAAACGCTTCATGGTCAAAAAGAAAAAGAGACCGAACTGTTGCAAGTAACGGTGTTGAAATACTGTACGGGGGCAGCCAAAATAGCACAACATTGCTGCGTAAATAAGTAGGCTTATTGTTTGTATCAGCTGAGAGCACAGGAGTCTATCCCTGCACAGTTACAATGCACTAGGCCCGTGGGAGATGGATCGCTGAGGTGGAGCACCATACCTACCATCAGCTCCCAGTCCTTAACACACAACTTGCCACACCCAAAGTCATGCCACTCTTACCTGAGTTGGCGGTTCTTGGGGTTGAACCCATGACCTTGTGGTCCAAAGGCGAGAGCTCTACCGACTGAGCTAGAGCTACCCATACATACATCTCGCACCTGACAGAATATAAACCTGTATCCTATATCCTATATCCAACATTGCCTAGAGTGGCATAGAGTTATAATATATCTAGAGGGCGGATTGCCCCGCCCCCAGCTATTCATTTCTACTAAAGTGCTCAGTGGCGTTTTGAAGCACCCGGAAGTAAGAATAGGAACCAATATGGAACCAATATGAACCACTGGAATGGATCCATGGGTCGTGACGCGTCGTGAGCATGCGCACAAAACGGGAGACGCACGCGCAGTAGCATTTTAAGTGCATTCTCAGATTTGACGACCAGGCTTGGCCGCTTCACTGTTCTACCGTAGTTCTGGGGGCTTGGTGGACGCCGACGGTGGGTGTCACAAACGTAACATACCCATATATGGAGAGGTGGTGTCACAAACATGGAGTTGGGCGTCTTGACGTTGAACATAAATAACATGCACAGCGAGGTGCCCGGCGTGAAGTCTGTTGGATTGGCGGTTGTCCAGAACCGATATGCCCATAGCCTAATATGGAGATCAGGTTTACCAGACCCACCGATCCAACCAATATGCCCATGTATGGCCATATACATATATACTGATCACATCAGGAATATCCATATATGGGCATAAAAGGGACAAGGACAGACAGACAGACAGACAGACAGACAGACAGACAGACAGACAGACAGACAGACAGATACAGAGGTCTCCACATAGGCATAAAAAGGGACACAGGCAGACAGAGGGATACAACGGGTGCATTCCCAACTTGTGTATTCCCAGAGTATGAAAAACAAGGCATATTACCTGCTAGCCCTTCCAGAAAGTGAAACACCCAGAAGCGAGCAAATGGACCAAATTCCAATCATCTTTACACCCACCCTTGGTCCCTTCCTTTGAGATCCTTTTTTTTATTTATTTTTTACCAAGAACCATAAATAAACATTGAATAACATAGACTTATTTCAAACAATTTCATAATCATATCTATTCAGTGGTGCTGTAAATTGCCTCAAACACCAGTCATTGACAGAGGGTAAGAATAAAATTACACTAATTGTTTGAGTCTGCTCAGTTACTTATGTTAGACTCTTTACAGTTAAATCTATACAACAAAACTGGCTGTGAAAATAATAAACATTAGCTAGGCTTAATGTGGTGATTCAATACTTTCTTTCTTTCTTTTCTTTCCCCCCAATTTCATGTGTAATCAACTTCAAGAGAGAGAGAGAGAGAGAGAGAGAGAGAGAGAGAGAGAGAGAGAGAGAGAGAGAGAGAGAGAGAGAGAGAGAGAGAGAGAGAGAGGGAGAGGGGGGGGAGATGATAAACATTTACTGAAACATCTAATTTCGAGAAGAAAGTAACGTAATTATCGCAGGTGTGTGTGTATCAGCGAATGAGTGTGTGCGTGCTTGCGCGCGCCACCCAAAAGGGGCGTGGTATGTACAAACATCACAGCCTGTGTGTTGGGCGCAGTGTTGCCATGTCCGCTTATTATAAGCGACTCTTTTTCTGTAAAGTCGCTTGTGAAATATTGGTAGTTTGCGGGTTGCGGTTGTTTGGGCTTGTTTCCAAAGTGTACTTGCTGTTTCCAATGTTTTTAAATTATTTTTTAAACCAGTGGTTCTCAAATATTTCATGAAAATGTTTTGTGCCAGGGTCCAGGGAGCATTTGTGTTGTTAGAATGTTGAAAAGAAAAAGCCAAATATTCCACTTTTTACATTACTGGAGTTTTTGAAACATTCAGATCTACAAATTATTGTAGATCTTGTAGATATACTTGTAGATCTGCTATTTTCAAATAGCTCATGGTTAAAGACAAGTGCTCATGTGGCTTAAAAGTTGCTTCTTTTGGGCTTGTTTTCCTAGAGCTGGTTGCTTATTTTCTCTCTCAAAGCCTGGCAACACTGGTTGGGTGATGCTGATTCTGCGGCTCCTCCAGCCGGTTGTTGCGATTCATCATCGTTCGTCTCCGGAGAACAATGTCAATAGAAAAGAAAAGACGTAGCAGGACAAACAACAACAACAACAACAACAACAAAGCCCTTCCTCTCTGCGCTGCGTCGTGTTTTACTGAAGTCTTTCTCCATGGTCTGCAGCAGCAGCAGCAGCAGCAGTAGAAGTGCAGTGACCTCCAAACCCTAAAGTAAAGCGGAGGACCGAGGAGGACCAGCGGTGGGGTTTAGTTTACAGACCCGGACTGACGGACGGGCAGCGGTCAGGGCGGTGGGTCGCCGCTGAGAGAGAGAGGCATCCCGGCCGCTGTGCGCCGCTCTGTGCGATGTGTCCGTGTGCGCTCTGCTGCCAAAGCCTCTGGCCCGGAGGGATGACATCTACATAGAAGCGACAAAGAAAGGGACTAGCCTATATACTCCCCAGCTTCAAGAGGCTTTTTATTTTATTTTAAACATTTCTATTATTTATGTATTTAAAGGACTAGCCTACTCCCCAGCTTCAAGAGGCTTTTTTATTTTTAAATCTGAAACATTTTTTATTATTTATGTATTTAAAGGACTAGCCTACTCCCCAGCTTCAAGAGACTTTTTTATTTAAAAAAAATATTTTTTTATTTATTATTTATGTATTTTAGTAGCTACAAAAGCGGAGAAATGAAGAATCTACAAGCCGGCGTAGCCCTGATATGTTGGATATTTCTAGATGTGAGTATATGCACACCGTTGTTATAATTTATATATATATATATATATATGTGTGATGTACTCTAGTATAATTTGACAATTGCTTATGAACACAGTATAGGGCTTTAGTAGTGTCGCCGTATAATCCTATTTATATAGCCAAGCACGCACCGGCTTATCTTCTTTCTGTCAGTAGTACAGTAGCTCAGTCAGTGTGCTTGTGATGCTGCTATGATCCTTTGTCTTTGTGGCTGTGGCTTCTGTTAACCACATTTAGTAAGTGACTGAGACAGCCTGAGCCTGAGGACATTACTGAATATCTGCACTATATGAAGTCAGAGCTGCAAAACGCTTGTCTGCACACAGATAGGCTAACATAGATGGATGTGATGCTGCTGTGACTGTGAAATATTTATAAATTATAGCTACTAGGCTATTTGACCAGATTAATGATAGGCCAGCAAGCCTACAGTTGCAGACTGCAATAATTATATGGCTGTTGACAATACTTCTTTGCAAAATGCTGTGATACATCAAAGAGGATGTTTGAATTAAGCTAGTTTTGTGTGTGTGTGTGTGTGTGTGTGTGTGTGTGTGTGTGTGTGTGTGTGTGTGTGTGTGTGTGTGTGTGTGTGTGTGTGTGTGTGTGTGTGTGTGTGTGTGTGTGTGTGTGTGTGTGTGTGTGTGTGTGTGTGTGTGTGTGTGTGTGTGTGAGAGAGAGAGAGAGAGAGAGAGAGACTTGGAGATGTAGGAGTGGACTTGACAGGACTTCCCCTGTTTGACTGTGACACTTGTCTATTCATGGCTGCATTCCAATGAGCTCTGCTGCTCAACTCTGGAATCATGCTCATTGCCTGGCCATTTACTCATTGCAGTCCCTCTGTGAACATTGCATTGCAATTTTTGTTATACAAAACAAAAAAGTAAATAAAATTGAGGGAGCATTTTTGAAGATGTGCCCGAAATAGGAACACCAGAGTTAATGTGGTTTTATATATATATGTGTGTGTATTAATATCTATATATATCTATATATCTCTCTCACACACACACACACACACACACACACACACACACACATACACATACACATACACATACACATACACACACACACACACACACACACACACGTGTGTATATATACACTTTTTGAAAAAGAAAATTCATTTTCAAAAGCAGAAACGTTTGAGTCCTGACACCTATGTGTCAAACAGGGACACATGGAACACAGGAACAGTGATAGAAATGTGCACAGTATTTCTGGGAGGACGTGGGGTTGGATCCTGTGTTCTATTTTGTTGGGGTTGTTAAAAGTTTGCTGGCTTGTGCTCAATTTGCCCGACACAGCTTACCATTTTTACACAGGCACACGCACACCTGTGTTAATTACGTTAATCACTTCACAAAATGAGTTGTTCTTCAGTAGATGGTTGATTATCAGAGCCCCCTTGCTGCCTGCTGGTCCTCTCGTCTCTCATCGAGCTGCCAAATCAGCCTTCGAAAATGGACTGTAAAAATCACGCATGATGCACATCAGAACAAAGCCAGCTCTCCCCAGTCATTCAATAAAGAATGAGAGCTGTCCTCTTTCCCCTCCCTCCCCCCTCCATACACCCCCGTCTCTGTCTGTCTGTCTGTCTGTCTGTCTGTCTGTCTGTCTGTCTGTCTGTCTGTCTGTCCGTCTGTCTCTCTGTCTGTCCGTCTGTCTCTCTGTCCTCCAGTCTCACAATTGTTGTTCTAGTTTCGGTGGTCATGCGGATGCTCCCAGACTTGCAGGCTGGCAGCAGATCAGCTTAATGCATCCCACAAGATTCAGGTTGCGTCATCAGCTGATCTGGGCTCAGTAGGAGGCAACTGTTGGGTACAGTCAGTGGCTTATTGGGACCTACAGTAAGGCAACTGTAAGATGTGTCACTGCCTGACACTTCTGGGGGAATCTCTCTTTGGTTTTATATCACAACAACTCAAAGTGTGTTCATTTTACTAACATCTTACTAACAACTTGCGTTACTTTTTTACTTTATTTCTACGTGGATATATATCATTGGCTTTATTCACATTCAATGCAGCTTATCAATTATTGTAGTTCATATTTTTTGGCTCTGTATGACGTATCCTAGTTCTACATCCTAGTTCTACATCCTAGTTCTATATGGGGGCGGCAGTGGCTCGGTGGTAGAGCGGCCGGATGGTAACCGTGAGGTTTCCAGTTCGATCCCGGGCTCCCCCAGAAGAGTTATTGTCGAAGTGTCCTTGAGCAAGACGCTGAACCCCTAATTGCTCCCGATGAGCAGGTTGATGCCTTGCATGGTTTCCTCCGCCATCGGTGTGTGAATGGGTGAATGTAATGCACAATCTATGTAAAGCGCTTTGGATAAAAGCGCTATATAAATGCACCATTTACATGCTGTAGGCCATAAGCTTTGTCAAGCCTTCATCTTCCACAATAGAGATCGGCAGCACATCTCTTATGACTTGTGATCAGTTTGACAATCAACCCGTTCACACTTTCATGGAAAGTTTTGTCGCACTTGTTCAAAGTGAAAGCTCATATTGATGTTTTCTGTCAAGTAGTTTGGCTTGAACTGATGGTGCCATTGCTATAGCATCACTCAGCCTTACTGTCAGGAAATCATTTTTGGATAACTCCGGTGCTGTTGGAAGCACAAACAAGTCAAACATATGGTCACTTAATCATTTTTCTCAGTTTAAATGTCTAGAGATTATTTGAAAAAACGTTTATCGTTTTAACATTTTAGAAGTCAAACCCCTAGGAGAACTAATGATATCTAAAACATAGAACCAGATACAACATAGATACTGTAGCATTGTGAAATGTTTGTACATACCATACATACATACATACATACATACATGGCTGAAGTGTCATTGCTTCCATGGACTGACTCATGATTTATTTGAGGATACTACACAGATGTTTCAATCAAAAAACCTAGTGGAGCAAAGAGGCCTGTTAATGATTAGGGCAACGGTGGAAATGTGTAAGTCCTTGGGTCAAATAACGCTTTGTTAAAACCAGAGCCCTCATTTATCAATGTTGTGTACAATGGTTTGCAAATTAGCTAGGTGACATTTCCCTATCCATTAAACAGGCTACCATTAGTGCTGGGTCTGTCAATGGGTGTTCTGTATTGAAATCTTGGTAAATTCTGTTTTTATGCTATATATAATATACTCTTATATCTCAAATGCACATTATTAATTAACTCTGTGCTTAGACATGACCAGAACATTGATAAATGAGGAAATCATTTAATGGCAATTCATCCACTACAGCTTATTCAGCTATTTTCAGAGAAGAGTTTGTGTAGATTTGGTGTAGTGCGTAAAAGGGATGGGGCCCTCCCATAGGTCCCGGTCAACAGAGTATATAGGGTTTAAGTGGTTAGACAGGGAGGGGGGGGAGGCTGGTTGACTTTGGCTATTTATACAGTCAGCTGCTATGTCATTCTGCATGATGCAAGGAGGGAAAAGGGACACGCCTGCAACACACACACACAATCATATACCCACAGCCCTCAGGGTGAGACTGCATTAGTTTCTGCTTAGCTAAGCATCTGGATAGATGGGATCCACATACAGAAAGTGGTTTCGAGATGGCCTGCATCCTCTTGGCCTTGAACTCTGCTGGATGTGGCTGCTGCCCAGCTCTGTCAGAGGGATGGATATAAGGCAGTGGTTCTCAAACATTCACAGGTCAAGGGCCCGCAAATTAATATGTATGTGCTGCGGAAGCCCCATCTGAAATATTTGTGCCAGAGACCCTGGGCCACCCAGATTCAGACCTGTATCCCTTAGCCTTTCAATACTGACAACTGTGCAAATAGGCACGCAGGGCTATTGGCGCATTAGTGAGTTAAAAAGAAGAAAGAAATGTGCACATTAACTTAATTTAAGCGGAGTATACAGTAGTACAACGTTTCGACCTCTGCAGTCTCCGTCAGGCACAATGATTGTTGTTCTGGGAACATCAGAGACGGAGTGCGGATTTCGTTCTTCTTTTCAATACATTTGTCTTTGTTATCCAGTTGTGGATGTACGTGCATCTCCTGGACTGCATTAGTGAGTTATCCACTTAAACCCTAGCATCCTTATTCTGGGGGGGGGGGAACATTCGCAGAAAATAGCAGATATACAAGCTTAAAACCTGTTACAAAGTGACACGTGAGCTTGTAGATTGGCTATTTGGTGTAGGGGGGGGGAAAGATCGGACCAAGTACAGACTTCAGGCAAGTGAGGCAACTCATTATTAGTATAGAGCAGTATTTCTCAACCTTTTCGGGATCAGGCCCACCCCTCTGGCCACTGCATTTTCAATGCATATTTATTTGTGTTCTGGCTTGGATCAGTGGAACTATCATTAAGTTCCTATTTATTTATTTTTTAACATTTTTTATATTAATGTTATTATATTGTCATTAAAATCTTCGCAATTAGTTGGGGGCCCGCTTGCAATATCCTCACGGCCCGCGGCCCACAGGTTGAGAACCACTGATCTAGAGGAGTATGTGGTTATGGTACAGACAACAGTAGTGTCTTGTAACAGCCAGTCCTCCATGCAGGTGATGTACTGTAAGAGGATTAACAGGGAAAGTTAGAGCCAAATGGAAAACAACAGGAGGCAGGTTGTGCTCTGCAGTACAGAGACCACAGATTGAATTAATGAGCCTGAGCCTCCTCCTAAATTTACCCATGACTCCCCTGTTTGTCGCTCCAAAACAGAAGAACCTTCAGGAGTGATTGCATCCTCTAGTGGAGTGGTTCTCAACCTTTTTAGAAAAAAAAAGACTTGGCCATGGCCAAAAAAAGACTTGGCCATGGCTCGTGACTCACCGATCTTAACCACATACTGTACACACACTGAACAGACGCGTGCGCATACTGAACAAACACGTGCATGCGCACAAACCAACTAAGACTGCTATACTAAATAAAATAGCTATATTAGTTTGTTGTTTGTATCGCAAAAATCGGCCTCCTGATGGCACTATAACAGGACAATGTGAAAAGGGTGGCATTTCTTCTTCGGCCTAGTGGGAATGTGCATTTATAGTGTCACGGCAATCAGAGTGGCTCGTTCATGATTTGGAGCATTTTGTTCAAAACGAGCCACTCCTGCAAACTTTACAGTATATGCCAATCTTAACCAATCAAGATGGAATATGAGAAATTGGACAGATCCTTGTTTATCACATGAGTATAGAGATAATGTGTACCGATTTGTGTGATGTTTGGACAAAATTAGTAGAAAAAAATGTGTTTTGCAAAAATCGGCATGCTGGTGGCGCTATAACAGGCCGATGTGAAAAATGTGGGCAACTGGTTCTGCTCTGGCCTCTAGGGAGTGAGCGTGCACAGTTTCGCGCCGATCGGTCCAACGGTGCCGGAGATTAGCTGTTAACAGACGGATGGGGGCAAAAACATAGTCTCGGCCACGCCTTCGGCCTGGTGGAGACAAATACACCTGTATACAGCTCCAATAGCCAGTAGGCACTGGCCACCGACGTTGGCCTTGGCCCACTGATTTGGATGTTTGGTGTAATGCATAATATTAGTTTTCACTGACATAAAGCGTTCGTGTGTCAGAACCTCAGACACATTGGGGTAGATCAATGTAATAAAATGGGAGGTGAATATTGTGGTGACTATCTGTGGTGACTCAACTTGCCCACTTTGAGTTTCTCACTTGCGGGTCGAAGTCGACAATACTTGTGGGGTGTTGGGTGTGTGTGATATTTTTTATGGCTCTTAGTATCTTAATCCATCACATTGTTCCATCCGCCGTCCACAGGCTGTTGAGAGCCACCGTTTCGTGTATCGCAACAGTTTCCTTGCATAGATCAACTTTTCGCTCTTCTGTATGAAAGTTTCTTAAACATTCACGTGTATGTATTTTTCTTCCAATTTTCATTTCTTTGAGCACATTCAGAAAAGCATCTGGTGACCCCTTCAAATTATTTGGTGACCCCTCTGGGGGTCGTGACCCCCAGGTTGAGAACCACTGCTCTAGGGATGGTGTATTGTCTAACTGTAAACTTACTCAATTTAGTGCAGAATTATCATGTTTTTGGTCTTTGCAACACATTTTTTGTTGTTGATTAATATTTGTATCCTCTTGGCTTATCAGTCACATAACATATGAATCACATAAAATATCGTCGCTGTCCGGTGGAAACCTCATATGTCCTAAACTGCTACTTTTCAGGACATCAAATTGCCAAAATGGCTGATCTACAAGCTCAAAACAAGTCGCAATAGAGCTTGTTGATCAGGTATTTTAGCTACTTTTATTTGACACTGTAGTTTGACAAAGTAGTGCATTAATTTATAGGAAAAAAAACATCTAAAGTTTAAGAGGTAAGATAAGAGGTTTCGGACCGACAGCAACGACTCCTTGAAGGGGGAAATCATCTCATCAAGTTAGTGTCTGCAATGTAAGGAGCTGCAGTATGACAATACGTAGATGTGTATATATTGCTTTAAGGTTAGCCCCACCCAGTGGTAGCTTGTTATTCATCTCCTCATTCACAAACATGTTCTTGGATTTAGGCAGAATCCTTTGTGTCTAATTAATTGCAGCGTATGTTTTCTTTTGTATGTTACCACCTCCACAAGAGATGTCAGCACAAAGATAATAGTAGCCATTCCTTGTGGCTTTCATCAACAAGGTTGTAGCGAGAGCACCCAAGAGTAGAACACACAGATGGGACACTGAGGTCGATGCAAGGATGAGCAACTGTGCTGTCATTAAAGCTGGCAGGATACAAAGTACAGTACAGGCACAGGATAAACACGCGGACTAGACACGCACTAGAATAGACGGAACTCATTTTGAATTTGCCACATGACAATGTCACTCTGCAGCAGTGGTGTAAAGTACATTTACTCAAGTACTGTACTTAAGTAAAAAAAAAAATCGAATACTTTTACTTCTACTCCACTACAATTATTTGAAAACTTTAGTTACTAGTTACTTTGCAGATATAAATGATTACATTATAAAACATACATGAACCACTTTAGCTCTATTTTATACCTAGGCTATGTGAAAATAGCCGATCTACAAGCTCACAACGTGTCGCATCGCGACACGTTGTGAGCTTGTAGATCGGCTTTAACGAAGACAACTTGACGAACGAAGTGGCTGCATCTGACGAAAGGGCACAGATGAAATACACAAGGCGGGGTAATGAGATCATGGACAGCTGGTGGACAGTGTTTAATGTGATGGATAACATCTGGCCTGGGGGAGCAAAACGCAGGAAAACACAGGCAAAGACTGTAGAGTGACTGAGAGAAGACACAAACAGGAGGCCAAAGCCAGACTTGGCTCATGCTGTATATAGGCCATTGTTTGACTTTTTTTAATGACATTGATATCTGCAGCTGATGTGTCCTGATTTTTAACCACTTTCGACCTGGCATCCCTGCTTTAGGCTTGTCATACTGTAGGTGAACATTTTCAAAAGTAAAAAGATAATAGCAAATCTACAAGCTCACAGTGCGTTGAGTTGCGACCCATTGTGGGCTTGCAGATCAGCTAATTTTGAATATATTTTTTTAAGAACTTAAAAAAAATCAAATTAAGTCTGTTTTTCAAATTGATTAGAATTAATTAGGCACTTTTGACAATATCCGTAAAAACATTGGTAATGGGTGGTCTAGGACTCCAAAATTGAGATCAGCATCGGACCAAAAACTCTGGCATCGGTCTGGCTCTATAGGAGACATGAGACATGCAGGGAGAGTCTAGGCTATGGAAAAACTGCTGAAACACTCATGTCTTGACTCACTGACAACCACTACGACTGCATTTTGAAAGAGAATGGGTTCGATCAGCGCTCCTACTCTGACCTGGGTACGTGTATCTGTGTATTATGGACCAGTATGGCTTTGGAAAATGAGTCCACAGCGGCATGTAGCCCATATACAGTACAGACCTCATTAGATTCTACCCTGCTTTTTATCTCACAAACATCAGAGTTCATCCTTACTTCCACTCCTAGGGTTAATGTCTGTATCTCTGCTGTTCCTTTGATGGGCCCGAGTATACTGTTGGAAAGTCCCTGGAAGAAGGGCTGCATCCCTCCCTCTCTCTCTCTCTCTCTCTCTCTCTCTCTCTCTCTCTCTCTCTCTCTCTGATCATCAAAATATTGGAAATACTACAAATGCAATCATCTCACTGCAGGATGATTGTCATGCCCCCTGTTGCAGTAATTGTTTGTGTGCCGCCTATACAATATACGTATTGTGTATGAATTTGATATGCTTAGGAATGATTTTAGGCAGCAAGATAGGGGTTGCTTTCATGTAGTTATGACTTAGAAATAAATATACGTTCATAGCAAAGCCATCACCATGCTTCTGTGTCAGACATGGAAGAGGAAGTAATCAATGCATAGGGGCTTTGTTTGTTCCATACTGTATGCAGATGCGTTGGTTATGGTCAGGTTTGAATTTGCTGGCCATATCCTCAGTTGGCTTTTGTTTTATCCCTGCTTCTGATCAGACTGAATTATGTTTGATATGTATGTTTGTTAATATCACAATTTAATTAGAAATGTATGTTAACCAGATTAACCCTGGTATCCATATTTTGGGCAAATATACAAAAAAAGATCTGACCTCAACTTTTCAAAAGTTTTTTCTTTTTAAATAGCAAAAGTAGCAGTTTGCCATGTGTTGTACTAGATGGGTGCTAGCCTACTCGGGAAGGATGCAAGTTGGGAATGCATGCCCCCATCCAGTTATGCACCAGCCTGCATGAGTTTCTTTTTATGCCCCTACATGGAGATCTCTGTATCTCTCTGTCCTTGTTCATTTTATTTTGCACATTTAGAATAGGATGATAAAGTAGACTAGAAAATGCCTTCCCTTGTGTTTTTTTTGTTTTGTTTTTTACAAATTGAACCCTGCTTATGGTGGTTGTACTGCAGCAATATATGTAAATGGAAATAGGGCACTTTTGACCTATCTATTTTTTTTGCCTCTGAGGGCACCACTTCCTTTTTTGTGTAGAAACAGGAACTCTGTTTGGCTCCTCCCCTCTCTTAGTCCACTTCCTCCCGGGTGCTCCTGTGTGTCTACTAACAACAACACTACATGTTTAGGGCAGTGGTGCTGAGAGATTAGGATAGTGCTTACTGCATAGTACAGTTCCTTCCATTCATTTTTGTAGAGACTATTTTGATTGGTTCTCATTGTAATGCCAATGTCGCCTGTCAATCGTTAAGAGATACAGGTGTATATTTCATCAATGGTTTTGCAATTTGCTCTCTGTTTCTCATTGATTTTCATTATATGGGAACGAATAAGCCAAATACGAAAGCAAGCAATTAGGCTACATAACAAATGGCTAAATATTGCCTTATTTCGCTGTGAAATGGCAAAATCTGCATAATTATGCCAATTAAAAAAATTATGACACACTTATTTTTAGAACATAGACGGTATGACATTTAAAACACTGAAGTGAAATGGCTTGAGACATGCAAGGCTTTCAGATGCAATCAGTCTCATCCTTCCGTGATGAATAGTTCATACGTTTTGTACAATGATAATGTTTTAAACCAATAATTTACCTTTTTTTAAAATGAAATGTTTTGAGTTTTTCCCCATTTTAAAATGCAAGACATACAGTAACACGCAAGGAATGCAGTACAGAAAACACAAAACAAAATACAACAAAACAAAACGAACCCTAACATCTGCCCATCTGCCCGCACAGGTTGTTTATCTTCTTGACCTTTGACCACTAAACTGTACAGAGTTAGAGATGCAATATATCATAGAAACCTCCAATGTCCAAAACAGTTACTCTGTTTTGGACATAGGATTCAAATTCAAAAATGGCAAAAGAAGCAGATTGACATTAAGCTCAAAACGTGTCGCTTCGTGCCGTGTTTCGAGCTTGTAGATCTGCTACTTTTGCTGCTTTTGTGTGACACGCTAGTATGATCAAGTAGGGCGTTGGATTTACGAGAAAAAAAAAGTTTAAATATGGAGATGAGAGGTTTCTGATGATGCCGACGATATACAGTATATTCATGTTCTTGTATTGTGATTTGACGATGACACATTGTATTGACTCATTGCAGACAGAGTGACATACATCCATTACATACTGTACAGTGTGTACACACACAGACAGATGGCATCATTACAATAGTTTTGCATCACTTGCGTTGACTCAAATGGTAAATGGTGCATTTATATAGCGCTTTTATCCAAAGCGCTTTTACATAGATTGTGCATTACATTCACCCACTCAACTAATGTGTGCTGTGGAAAGGTCTTGGATCAGGTTCCCCTTGCAGTTACAATCCGTTTTCCCCCCTCTGTGTCCGACATCTATACCCTCCGTCTTGATTTGTACAATGAACAAAACCCTAATAATAGCCCTTGACCCACACTAGTATGTCATTTTTCATCAGCATCATCATCACCATAATCATCATCATGACAGCAACATTGAGTCTTAAATGACTCCGACCCTGGAAGTGCTCACTGCTTGTTACTTGCACTATATGTTGGTGTATGCCCTTCGTCTTTTCTCTAAGGACACAGGGAAGCGTCCTGTTGTGTCTCACCACTCACCAGTGAACAAGTGCTCTGACCCGCTGCTGAGCTCTCGGCACAGAAGCAAGCTAATCACTGACACAGTCCTTTGAGGGATTACAAAAGACACCCTCTGTCCCAGCTCCCTCTCTCCCTTATATGGAGACTCACTCTCTCTCAGTCTTTCTAGCCATCTCTCTCGTTGATGAGTGTTTGATGTTAGGGGAGGATATAGAAGGAGGGGAAGATGGATGAAGATGGAGGGGGGGGGTTAGGAGGAGCAAGATGGAGATGATGAGGCAAAGTACTGTAGTTAAAGGAAACTTTGTGATTTTCAACCTAAATCCCATTGCTCTGATGTGAGCATACCCCATGTCTTCTGTGTATATCTCTGTGGAATGTTTTAACGTTGTGAAATAGGCTCTATGCATAACTGTAGTCCCAGTTCTCAGAAGGTGGCACACCCGTTTCCTGTTCCAGTTCATTTTCCCATTGCTTCGTTTGATTGACTCAGCAGCTGATTTGAACTTGAAACACGCGTGAAGGTGTCGTGTGTTCTGCTGCTGAGCCAATGAAATGAGGCTATGGGGAAATGAACTTGAAAAAGAAACAGGTATGCCACTATCTGTAAACCTGGGACTACAGTTAGGCACAGAGCCGATTATGACATGAAACGCGTCGTTTCACGCCATCGGGCATAGGCTACGGACCGATGAGGCAATAATTAGACACTATAGAAAGGCCTTGACATAATATTACGTTTTTAGAAGTGATTAAAAAGACGACACTGGCTTTTCCACCCTTAGATCCTCAGTTCTAAAACGTAGGTGCCTGGGCTGCAAAAGCCCAATTGCACCGAGTAATGAGGCGAGTTTAAAGAATAACGAAGAGGGCCTTATCAGAGGATCTAAGGCTGCACTCAGGCTCATGAGGGACCAGCCTATCTAAAATGTGAAGATGAGACGAGAAAGTTGAGAGGGATACAGAGGAATTCAATCCCATTCTGTGGTTTTACATGGACCATAAATGGACCATAAAATTGCAATTAAGAATCCATTGCAGAAAGGTGTGATAAGCCCCATCCCTCTGAAACAGAATGTCCATGTATAGTTAGGATGTGTTACATTTTCATGAACCTTGCAAGGAATGATCACTAGACTGCCCCGAAGTAAATTTCTACTTGGGTCGCAAAGGTCAAACATCAGAGTGACATTCAAATTGGTTGTGAATGATCAGCAGACAGGGTTTCAGCCCCAGGTTGTGTTGTAATTTGTTTTAGTGTTTCAGCAACAAAAGCAATCAAACTGTGTCCAGAAGCTTCTGTTTTCCGTCAACCAAACGGTTCATCAGACAGGGTGGTGCTGATGTGATTGTCATCCCCGTCTTCAAGCATGCCGATTCGATGCCCTTCAATCAGCTTGGCTGCCAATCAGCTTGGCAAATCTGATAGGGCCTGCAGTCTGGCTGAGCCAACCCTGGCTCTGCAAATAACAGCTGGCACCTTAACCAACAGACCGCTTTCTTTTTGAAAATAGCAGATCTACAAGCTCAATAGCGGAGATATAAAACGGGGCTTAAGTGGTGAATGTGCACACCAATATGGAGAGATCTGCCCCTTTGTATGTCATTGAGCCAACATCCATCTGAGCCACAGGAAATGGTTTTTCAAACCTCATGCTTTGGTCGGGTAATGGTCATTTGTGTCCCCCAGGAACAAAGAGGGACATTTTTGAATAGAGGGACGCTTTCTCTTGCCATCCGCAGTTCCACTGTGACCCAATTAAAGAGAGCGAGAGGAAGAGAGAGAGAGAGAGAGAGAGAGAGGGAGAGAGAATGAACAGTACTGAAAGGTAGTAGCTCTGATGAACAAGAGCAGAGTGCTGCTCCTAAGCAATGGAGATGGACACCAACCAAATACATGAGGGTTCACAAGAGTGTGCCTTGGATGTCCCTAGTTTAGCTTTTATAGGCTATACTTTAGTGGGATTCTATACCAAAAAATATAATTGGAAATATATGTTTTGGAGCCTAGAATATGTATGCATGTTTTTTTCTTTCCTTTTTCCCAGTCTGTAAAAATTGAGTAGTTTTCATTTCCAATTTGCGTGTCATAACATGAGCTGTGACTGTAATAAAGTTCAGAGTAGCTTGTAAAGTTGTTATTGCTGTTCTACAGTACATACGGCCAACTAGTTGAAGAAATTGCAGACTTTAACCATTGCTTTAATGACATATCTGAGACGTTAGAGTTTTATAGGATAGAAGATGCCTCTGAACACGTTCCCCCTCTCATTTTGTGTGTGTTTGCGCGCATGCGTGCGAGCGCTCACAGTTGGCACGTAGGCTAGCAGTTTCCATCAATTTGGCAGACTCCGTTCCATCTCTGTCTCTCTCTCCCCTGCCATTGTTTTTCTTTTTCCTCTCTTTCTTCCCACGGACTCTCTATCTCTCTCCCCCCTCCGTTTCTCACTCTCTATCCTCTTTCTCTCCTCTCTTTTTTCTTCTGACTCTCCAATTCTTTTTTCTCTCCCCTCCTTTCTGTTTTTTACCTCTTGTTCCTCCTTATTCTGTTTTGTGTTCTGTTTCCTTTTCTGTCTCTCTTTCCCCCACCACTTTCTGTCCCTCTCTCTTGGCTGATGGTTACATTGGAGCCAAAATGGTGCAGCATCCATTCTCTGACGGCCTCAAAACAAATACCCTATTGTGTTGGTACTACCACCTCTGACCTCCATGCCAGCCTTCCCCGTCCTCACAGCACAACGCAGTTCATTTAACCACTTACGCCCTGTGTACTTTGTCATGCAATGATGTGACACACAATGTTAGCTTGTAGATCTATCTGCTATATCCACACATTTTTTAAAACTTTAAAACATTTTACATATTTTTAAAACTCTTTGAAATGTTAAAGAATTATAATAATATATATATTTATTGACAACTTTCTTTCACCTGTAATTACATGTCCAAAATAGGGAAATGTAATTTCGCCGTTGTTCTAGAAAAGTTAGAGAAAATTGTTAACTGTTAAAGTGGAAGAATTGACCCAAGGGTTGAAGGGTCTGCCTGGTGGATGATGGCCTGCTGACTGGATGGCAATTTTAATTGATTGTTTTTTGAAAAAAGAGTTGCTGAAAGCAGTCGTATGGTTAAGGTGCCAGCTGTTATTGGCAGAGCCAGGCTTGGCTCAGCCAAGATACAGGCCCTATACGTAACTGGCCAAGCTGATTGACAGCCTGATTGAAGGGCAGTGAATCGGACATGCTAGGGACGACAATCACACCAGCTTCCATCAATTGTTTGATTGAATGAAAACGGATGGTTTGGGACTCAGTTTGATTGCTTTTGGTGCTGAAACACAAATCACACGAATCACAATGTTTATTGTAATGTGTAGATATTATAATGTGTCTGCAGAGGCGATTCTAGGTTCCTGAGAGATCCGGGGCTCAGCTCAAGACATTATGGTGAACAGTGTTTTTTGCATTAATGTTAAGTCTAGTTTTACAGTTTGTATGATTACTATCACAATCTAGAGCTATTTAACACTTGTTTTAACAAAGAAATATGATTATTATTATTATTCTCCCGCTCGCTTACACAAAATGGGCAGCTGAGGTGAATAAAAAATCAATCAAATCAAATCGATCAAATCAAAGGAGCAGTACAGCCTCTAGGGGCTGCTAGTGGAACTTTAAGCATTCAACATATTTTCACCATGGTGAACCAGGCAGCACTGTTTTTTTTACCAGTATACAGTAGAGCCCTAAATTAGTATCAGTTGTAGGCACATGAGAGCACACAGTGCTCACACATGATACATAGCTTTGTGTAGTTTTATGCAAATCCATATTAACGTGTGTCAATAAGTAAATGCTATGTTATATCGTTCTTGTCTGAGCTATACTTTTTGTCTCAGACTCAAGGACACAATAGCAGTAACACATTGTATGTCATGTTGCGAGACAGGAAAATGTTTGTGTTATAAAGGTTTATTGAAGGTTCCCTGGTTGTTCAACCCATTTTAACTCAGAACTGCAATGTGCTGCATTTAAATTAACATCCTACAGCAGAAAGCCTGAAATAGAATGAAAGCCTATTGCTTCAACTGAGCAAGTATGGCATTGATATTGAAATTCTGTAACATGGAATTTATATATATATATGTGTGTGTGTGTGTGTGTGTGTGTGTGTGTGTGTGTGTGTGTGTGTGTTCACAGCAGTGAGTTCATTGAGTAACACAGCATGACAATACGTGTGAATTTCATATCTCTTTCGTAGCCACGTTTTCATTTCCCAGGCATTTCATTTTGAGCGCTTATCTTTGAAAGGATGTCTCGAGGTTTTTAATGAAAAACTCGACAAGATGTGCGCAGTCTGCCACACAGGGGCATGGCCTTGTACGTCTTCAATATGAGCTGGATTATGTCTCTGGTTGTATTCCCTCTCCGTTCCACCCTCGCTCTTCTCTGACACTGATACCAGCCAGGCATCAGGAAATAATAAAGCAGCACATTGGCTCTCCAGTGCTACTTTTCAGGCCACATGTTCACAGGGCGGATTATTTAAAGTGTGGCTAATAAAATATTTTACATTTAACCAGTGGTGGAAAGGAGCTACATACATTTACTTAAGTACAATTTTGAGGTATTTGTACGTTACTTGAGAATTTCCAATTTCCAAAACTTGTACTTCTACTCCACTACATCTCGGATCCAAATATTGGATCTTTTACTCCACTACATTTATTTGAAAACTTTAGTTACTAGTTACTTTGTAGATTTAGATTTTTATTACAAAATATACTATATATTACTATATAACTTATATATATAATATATATTACTTTATATTACTTTTGGTACTTTAAGTACATTTTGATGCCAATACGTTTGTACTTTTACTCAAGTACATTTTGAATTCCGGGCTTTTACTTGTAACAAAGTATTTCTACATTGCAGTATTGATACTTTTACTTAATGTAAAGCAATTGAGTACTTTTTCCACCACTGCATTTAACAAAGGTACAGTATATAGTTTTGAACATTTTCAGTGGTCTGTGGACCACTGGTTATGTGACCTCCGGTAACAGTGACCTCCGGTATGAAAAAGATAATGGGTTCGTGTCGGTTATGAGATGACAGTTGTGGCTTTACCAAGCTCTTAATGGAAGGATGTTTGCAGTAATGGCATGCAGAAAGCTCCCCGCCGAGCCTAATGCGATGTCTGCCGCCACACTTGTCATGAGAGACCCACTCCAATCAGGATCCAATTAGGCTGTGAAAATTGTGTTTTAAATGGCAGATGCTATAGAGCTTTGTGTTGGCAAGGGGTATGCAGTAGCTAGACGGTGGCTTGCGTCCTTATTTTCCATTAAATGAGTCTGTCTTCACTTTCTTTCCCCTTTGGAAGAGACTGAGCCATTGTCATGTAACTCTATCTGATGTTTTTATTGGCGAAAATGCATACTACATGAACATAATATTTTTTACATATCTTTGAAAAGCGTAAGACACCAAAACGTTATTTTGTTTTGTTGCAGAGACTAGAGTTCTCAACCGGCCTGAAAATTAAAACCTGACCCAAGTGAGTTGAAGCTCGAGCCTTACCTGAGCCAGAACACAACATCGAATAATGATTGAATTGATTGAATTTGATTGATTGAATATTGATTGATTGAATATTTTATTAGGCAAAAAATGTAAAACAGCACAGTTACATTTAAAAATACTTTGTCTAACAGGTCCGTTCATAAAAGTCCTTGCGGACTTGTTTCCAATGAGGGCCTTGGTATTCAATTCATAGGCATATATAGTGAGCCACGCGAGGCTAATAAAAATTATGGGCAGGGAGAAGTTGCAAAATCTTTTAGGATGCTAATGTACCGGGATGTGCAGGGGCAATCGAAATGCCATTGAATAAGTGGCCTTGCCATTAATTCAAGAGCACTTCTTATTTAATCATTGTAAAAAAGGAGATTATTATTGTATCCTGTAGTGCTGTGCAGCCATGAGCAATGGGATGTCTTGCATTCTAATCACCCACCCATGGATGGTGTGTGAGAGCAGATCTCTTTGCATTTGCACCCTCTAGTGGTAACAGCAAGCACAAGCTGTCTCAGTAGCCAAAAGCAAGAACAAGTAATGACTTGTTAACCAGCGATTTGACTGCGGAAAGCCTGTTTCTATCCGCTCAGTACGTACATCAGTGCATAACCCACCTTGGATCCGGAAGTCCTCGCCAACTACAGGCCCATATCAAACCTCCCCTTTCCTATCCAAAGTCTTGGAAAAAGTTGTTGCTGCACAGCTTCAGAACCACCTCCACATCAACAAGGATGTCTCGCCGAAAAATTCCAGTCTGGTTTCCGCACAGCCCATGGAAACGGCTCTGGTCAGGGTCACAAATGACCTGTTGATGGCCGCTGATGCCGGCTCCCCCTCACTCCTCATCTTGCTCGACTTAACTGCAGCCTTCGACACTGTGCCACTGGACTCTGCCTCTGCCTTAAACTGGTTCCAATCCTACCTCTCTGACAGAACCGAGTATGTGTCCTTGGGAGGAAAGAGATCCCGGACCCATCCTCCTTTCTCTTCAGTGGCTCCCCATCACCTTCAGGACTGATAAAGACCTCCCCTCTGACACATCAGTGCATCCACAGCAATGCTCCCCCCTACCTCAAAGAACTTCTCAAACCACAACCCTCCACTCAAAACCTTCACTCTTCCAATACCAACCTTCTCCTCGCCCCCATGACCAAGCTCCGCACCATGGGCGACTGGGCATTCTTCTCCACTGCCCCACGCCTGTGGAATGCAATACTAAAAAGCACACATTTTTAACAACGTTTTGCTTATTTCTTTCTTTCCTTAGGTATTTTACTTTAAGCCTTAATCTACTTTTTACCCAAAGAAGGGTCTTATGTTGTTGCCGATGTTTTTTGTATTTTTATGCCGTTGTTTTTAAACCCTGTAGCATTTACAAAGATGTACAGTGTGTTATAAATAAAATGTATTATTATTACATATGCATACACTGTACGCACCTTATGCTGGCAGAGAGTGATATCTTTCAAATAAAACGTAACCAAAGAACCCTTGCATCCCTATTCTGTGCCTGTCAGGCAATATTCTGCAAAATTAGGTGAGAATTTGGTGAACATTCAGCAAAAATAGCAGACCTACAGTACAAGCCACAATGGGATGTGATTGGCTACAATATTTTTGTGGTTAAAACATAGCTTTTTAGCTTTGCTTTTATCTAGTGTATGTTGACATGCACTTTTAGTATATTTTGTCTGTTCAATTTATTGTATTTTCGTGTGTGTGTGTGTGTGTGCGTGTGCGTGAAATCATTAACAGGATTTTCTTTTCTCTTTCTTCCAGTGCGTAGAGGCCAAAAAATACTGCTGGTATTTTGAAGGAGGATATCCCATCTACTTCATGTATGTACCATTTATCGGTCTTATCTATTATATTGTTAAACAATCTGGCTCTTAAAGCATGCCATGTTCTGTTCTATGCTATTGTATGGGCACACACACACACACACCCCCACACACACACACACACACACACACACACACACACACACACACACACACACACACACACACACACACACACACACACACACAGTTTATAATTTGGGATGATGGGATGAACGCAAGGCAACATCAACGTAAATGGTCATGTGAATAGAATACAAAGAAAAACTATTTAGTTACTAGGATACAATGTAAATGTCAACCCTAGCTTCTGGTGACAAGAACGGATTTAAGGACACACACACACACACACACACACACACACACACACACACACACACACACACACACACACACACACACACACTATAATAAGCTATCTGCTGGTGCTTTCACTCAAATAATTTAAAACAGCAGGGAACCACTATAGCACTATGCAACACGTGTCAAGGGGATGATTTTTCCCCTCTTTTTTCAATTGCGTTTTCATGGACTTTTGAAGCTGAGTGCATGTGGGCGTGTAGAAACAATTACTCTATGGCTTTTTAATTTTCCTTTTTCAATATTATGCCAGTTTGTAAATGTGATACTATAGAAACGCATCCATAATTGTTATCAGAACTAAATAATGAATAACCACTGAAAGCAGATTTCTAGTAACAGTGCACAGTAGATATTATGCCGGTATACGTGTCATATGGTACATAGTTGGTGTGTAAGTAATAAAGTCAACAATAGTTTGTGTTTAGTAAATGAACTGATAAAAAAACATCCTGGCTAGGTTGTGTTAAGAGGATCTGAGTGATGCTGCCCGGGAACCAACTCACAGGATTCTGGATTGTTACAGTGTCATATTTGTTGGGTCAATGACACTCATTTGTTTTTGTCCATATGGTTTAGTTAACTATGTCACTTTTTTATGAATACAATTTAATGTTGTATGGTAGAGTATGTTAATACAATATAACTTATACAATTGGGATGGTTGTATTTTGTGTCCATTCTCTTCTATTGAGACATTTAGATTGTGTCAAAGGTCATGTCTCACCTAGACACAGGATCTGATGCGGATTCTGACCTGATGGTCAACTAGATTCAATTTATCCCCTGAGCAAGCAGGCAGGCTCTATTAGCTCAATGGTAAAAAAAATCAGCAGTTGCGCAGGAAACCGGGTTCAAATCCAGGGTAGAAGAGGAAAGTTACATTTCCTCTTAAATTTAAAAGGGACTTTGAAAGTAAATTTACAACCTAAAAATTCTGTTTTTATTCAGTATTGATAGAATATTTGGAGGAATGATGTTCTGCAATTCGCATGCAGAGGCCAGGGCCATGTTAACCATTTTAGATGAAACGTTGTCAAGTTTTCAAACTGAAATACGTTGTGAATAGTGAAATACAAGCACACAACTGAGCTACAGTTGAGATTTTGCAGTATCAAAGGCTAATTCACCACATACACTACTGTATGTTGTACGACCTCAGGGAAAACGTGTTCAAGTGTCACGAGAAATGCAATTATTGCAAGGCTAATCTGAGCGTGACAAAATAACCGAAACGACACCTTTCTGTGAAGACAATTGAGACTGAAAGGCACATTGACCGGAATAGGACGTGTTCTTCGCCGTCACCAATTGTTGTCATGGTCTTAATACCTACTACCCACATATCCGCCTGTATTTCTGTGGACAGTGATTGGACTGGGACATTTTTTCCCCGCCCAACAGCCTCGACACCAGATGGACAATAGAGAAACAAAATAAGACGGCATTTCCTTTCTGGCTCTCTCCAAACAACAGCTGATTACAGAGAAAGCGCTTATGAAAAGTTACTGTATCAAGTTAATAGAAGACAATGGAAGACCTCTTCCTCGGATTGTGCCTTCTTATTTCACAGGATTCCATTCCTATTCCACTAGGCTGTGGGTTAAGGG
Source organism: Gymnoscopelus braueri (assembly GCF_963280865.1). NCBI lineage: Eukaryota > Metazoa > Chordata > Actinopteri > Myctophiformes > Myctophidae > Gymnoscopelus > Gymnoscopelus braueri. The sequence continues at coordinate 39,110,702 of NC_137623.1, forward strand.
TTTCTGTGGAATACGGCTGTGGACCGTTATATCTCCCATCATGGATCATGATTTTGGATCCTCGCTTACGGATCAAGGGTTTCCATGGAACACTACTGTGGACTATTATTATTTCATACTACTATTATAGCTGCTATTATCATTATTACAGTCATTATGGTTGTTACTATTGTTGTTGCTATTGCTTGTGTCTCTCTCTCTCTCCCCCCCCTCCCCTCCCGACACAGCCAAGGCTGATGGCTGCCCACCCTAGAGGCTTGAGGTTTCTTCCCGTTTAAAGGGAAATTTTCTTGCCACTGGCTCTCTGCTCTATATGTAATGTGTCATGTTGTGACTTGGCACTAAAATAAAACTGAATTGAACTTGGAGACGAGCTGTCTGTCTGTCTCTCTCCACTGTGTGATTCTATACGGTTCAACATCCCCACCCTCATCCATCCCTCCCTCTCCTCGTGTCTTCCTGCTTTTGATTTATTGCTTTCTCTTCCCATGGCTCCTGCTGTAAAAGGAAGTACGTCTGTGAATAAATCATGTGTCTGATATGTGTGGTTGTTTTATTATGATGCAGTGGTGTCTGTGTTGGGGACTCTGACTGCAGCCACAGAAGAGTCATGAGACCTCAGGCCTTGTGACGATCACAAATATCACGCTGTAACAATCCTGAATCCTGTATCCCCACAAGCTACAGGTTCTCAAACATTTGTGTGTCAAGGACCCCCAATTTGGGGACCCCCATGAGAGAAGCTTTGTGGTGTTAGAACCTTTCTAAATGATTCCAAACGACTGCTCTAAACATCATGAAATGTGTAGAATCTTATGTTTTCCAGCTGGAAACGACTTTTAGTGAAATTGTAATGCACATACTGTAATGGAATCAGCAGAATGGAACTAAACTATGCCAGATAACCAATAGTATACAGTAGTACTTGTATTTCTATAGAATGATATTGGGATAATTATATTATAAAAGGGAATTACGACTGAAATTATTCAATTAGGTATTCACTAATTAGTGTGATCAATTGATGTTAAAGTAAAATAATAAAGTAGAAAATGATGGTAAATGTTCATCAAACATGGCTTTATTTTCTGCGGCTTTTCAGCACTTCCAATGTAGGCTACTGTATTCTTGAGGGAAGCAGAACATTTTAGTCTTGTAGACTACACATCACCCTTCAAAGTCTTAACCACTTAAGCCCTATATATATATATATATATATATATGTATGTGTGTATATATATATATATATATATATATATATATATATATATATATATATATATACACATATAGTGAAAATAGAAAATCTCAAAAACTTGTGAGCCTGTAGCTCAGCTGTGTCATTTAGCTTGTAGCTTGTGTCATTTAGACTGGCTGCTTTTGTTTCGGTCACATAAAACACTGATCCGCATGCACTTCTGCCATCTCTAATTTAATTAATATGTGTTTCCATCTGATTGACGAGTGACATTAACTGGGCACAACCAATAAATTGTGACAATTATGTCTCAATGAAACCATCATACAGCGCATAATTGTCAGGCCTTGTGATGATCACAAATTATCACCCAATGACATTTTAAATATTAACCACTTAAGCCCTATATACCAGGGGTCTTCAAAAGGGGGTCATCAGAGATACTGCAGGGGCGCCGCCAAATCTTTTTGTGATGGGGACATTATTCTTTATATTTTTACATCAACCACTTGAACCCTCGCAACCCTATTCTGGGGGGAGCAGTAGCCTAAAATAGCCGATCTACAAGCTCACAACGCGTCTGTGACGCGTTGTGAGCTTGTAGATCGGCTATTTTCGGCGAAGAGGTTTGGTGTACAGGGAAATGAGAGCAGACCTTGTACCGAGCCAAAGGTGAAGTTTACAAAGTATTTCAGTATTTACAAAGAGGGTTTAAGTCGTAAAATGTCTGAAAATACACATTTAACATGAATCCAAAATGTAGTGGGGGGTCCCTGCTTCATCTCTCTCTCAGCTAAGGGGTCCTTAAAACTAGACCCCTGCTATATACTGTACTTTAACGTATGACAAAGATCAAAAATAGCTTCTTGTTTTTTTTCTCTTCAAGGCGATAAAGACCCCTCCGCTTTGTGTCAGGTTCTATTCACCCTGTCGGTGTTTATTTCTCAACACTGATCTGCTCACCATTCATTGTCCCTTACCTAATGTTTATACTGTAGCAAAGTAGATTTTAAACATCACAAACACAATACTTGCAAATGCCTGCAATACGCTGGACCAGCAACACGTCACTTCGATCTTCGGCCGTACCGCACCTCGGGTACAGAGTGCTGTGTCCGTTGAAACACTATGCTATTTGACCTAAATGAGCTGGTATCATTTGATATTGTTTCGTATCTTATTCTCAAAAACCATCAGCTTAGTATGGAAATTATCTAAATATTTCCAGATGAATTCTCACACACACACACACACACACACACACACACACACACACACACACACACACACACACACACACACACACACACACAACATCTTTATTTGCGTTCACATTTAACAAGACATTCTTGAACACAAACAATAGTAGATGCACAAACTTGAGAAACTCAACAATACAGGCGGTTACACACCGGCGAATATGCGAATATACGCAAAATTCGGACTCGTTCCGAATAATTAAAAGACGCTTTTTTCGCTCCGCGAAACTGGTGTGGAAGCTTGCATTGACTTTATAAGGTTTTAAAAAAAAACGTATTATTCGCATGAAAAAAATCGCCCCGGTGTGTAAGGACCTTAAGTGTTTCAGGATACAGATCACGTATACAGGAAGCATCGTCTCCTCTACATGTGGCGACTGCCAATTATCACAGACGCTGAACAGAATTTAACCAATGCCTTAGCTCTTGGCTTGGGCATTCCTGCAATCTGCAGGCCTCTCACAATGAATTTATGGACATTACAGAGGATTCCAAATATGAACACAAGCAGTTTACATTTGTAACCAAGCTGTATAATAACGTATTGTTTGTGAAAACAAAACAGACATTCAACATTAACACAGGTTAATGAAACAACACAACTGTTGCAGCTAAAACATATAACACACAATGACAGTATGTTTATTATCCTATCCTATTGGTCTACCCATTACAACAACAATAATAACTCCCTTTATATAGCACTTTTCAAAAGAAGTGCTTCATGAAACATTAGATAAAGTAAAAGAAACATGACATAGAAGAGGTTAAATGAAAATAGATAATAAAATAACATAATATAGGATTACATAAAAAAGTATAAATTAAGGTTATTAACTAAAACAAAATAATGAACTAAAATTGGAAAAACAAACTGTTATAAAGGCTTTGTAAAAAAAATGTCATACATAAGCCTAGCATTTTGGGTGGATGTGAAATCTATTTTTTTAGCTGTGCTAATTTTTAACGTTTTTATTGCTCAGTGCTGTTTTTACTTTTTTGAATCTCACCCTGATAATACCCATTTTACAATGAAAACTAAAACTAGGGTTTTTCACTGAGTAGAAACTAAACTTGCAAACCTACTTTAAAGACCAATTAAAAACAAACTGAAATTGGAAAACAAAATCTAAATCAAATGAAACTAAAAAACTAAGGAAATATCACACGCTATGATATGCTATACAAAGTATTTCAGTATTTACAAAGAGGGTTTAAGTCGTAAAATGTCTGAAAATACACATTTAACATGAATCCAAAATGTAGTGGGGGGTCCCTGCTTCATCTCTCTCTCAGCTAAGGGGTCCTTAAAACTAGACCCCTGCTATATACTGTACTTTAACGTATGACAAAGATCAAAAATAGCTTCTTGTTTTTTTTCTCTTCAAGGCGATAAAGACCCCTCCGCTTTGTGTCAGGTTCTATTCACCCTGTCGGTGTTTATTTCTCAACACTGATCTGCTCACCATTCATTGTCCCTTACCTAATGTTTATACTGTAGCAAAGTAGATTTTAAACATCACAAACACAATACTTGCAAATGCCTGCAATACGCTGGACCAGCAACACGTCACTTCGATCTTCGGCCGTACCGCACCTCGGGTACAGAGTGCTGTGTCCGTTGAAACACTATGCTATTTGACCTAAATGAGCTGGTATCATTTGATATTGTTTCGTATCTTATTCTCAAAAACCATCAGCTTAGTATGGAAATTATCTAAATATTTCCAGATGAATTCTCACACACACACACACACACACACACACACACACACACACACACACACACACACACACACACACACACACACACACACACACACACACACACACAACATCTTTATTTGCGTTCACATTTAACAAGACATTCTTGAACACAAACAATAGTAGATGCACAAACTTGAGAAACTCAACAATACAGGCGGTTACACACCGGCGAATATGCGAATATACGCAAAATTCGGACTCGTTCCGAATAATTAAAAGACGCTTTTTTCGCTCCGCGAAACTGGTGTGGAAGCTTGCATTGACTTTATAAGGTTTTAAAAAAAAACGTATTATTCGCATGAAAAAAATCGCCCCGGTGTGTAAGGACCTTAAGTGTTTCAGGATACAGATCACGTATACAGGAAGCATCGTCTCCTCTACATGTGGCGACTGCCAATTATCACAGACGCTGAACAGAATTTAACCAATGCCTTAGCTCTTGGCTTGGGCATTCCTGCAATCTGCAGGCCTCTCACAATGAATTTATGGACATTACAGAGGATTCCAAATATGAACACAAGCAGTTTACATTTGTAACCAAGCTGTATAATAACGTATTGTTTGTGAAAACAAAACAGACATTCAACATTAACACAGGTTAATGAAACAACACAACTGTTGCAGCTAAAACATATAACACACAATGACAGTATGTGGATTATCCTATCCTATTGGTCTACCCATTACAACAACAATAATAACTCCCTTTATATAGCACTTTTCAAAAGAAGTGCTTCATGAAACATTAGATAAAGTAAAAGAAACATGACATAGAAGAGGTTAAATGAAAATAGATAATAAAATAACATAATATAGGATTACATAAAAAAGTATAAATTAAGGTTATTAACTAAAACAAAATAATGAACTAAAATTGGAAAAACAAACTGTTATAAAGGCTTTGTAAAAAAAATGTCATACATAAGCCTAGCATTTTGGGTGGATGTGAAATCTATTTTTTTAGCTGTGCTAATTTTTTACGTTTTTATTGCTCAGTGCTGTTTTTACTTTTTTGAATCTCACCCTGATAATACCCATTTTACAATGAAAACTAAAACTAGGGTTTTTCACTGAGTAGAAACTAAACTTGCAAACCTACTTTAAAGACCAATTAAAAACAAACTGAAATTGGAAAACAAAATCTAAATCAAATGAAACTAAAAAACTAAGGAAATATCACACGCTATGATAGCCATGGTATAAATTAATTATAATTCTTCAGAGTTCACTGTGTGATTATTTATCTTTGTACCTTGTTCAATGTAAAGGTCTGCAACGGTCCAAAAAGTTGGACTCTGGCTTTGTTACCCGGACCCGATTTGCATGAATTATTACTTTTTAAACGGAGGTCCTGTTTGCCTTGTAGTTTCAGTTAAGTGTGGCTCATACAATATGGGAGAACAGACAATATGGATTTTAGAACGTAATTACAATATATATGTCAAATTTTAAGATTAAAGCAGATCGGGTCCTCACTGGTTCATATGGGTAAATCAATTTCAGATTCACTTACCCGAGACCCGTGGCAATTATAATAGTTCTGACCTGTACCCGTGAGACAAGTCAAGGTTTTGGACCCGGAGCAGCTCGCGTCTCTGGTTGGGTCTCGGGTTTTCGGTTCCGAGTGATTCCGTGCAGACCTCTAATGCAGGGCAGTTTGCCAGTCTTTTGGCAAAGGTACAGCAGTGGCTGAACCAACCCAGTGAGCACAGTAATGGATAGCCATATAGATGAAAACAAAACCAATGAGAATCCTCGACTGAAACAAATGGCAACAACAATGCCCCAAATAAAGTAAGTTGCCAGAAATGACACCATGATCAGGCAGATGATAATGAAGGCTCTCTTCTTCATGCTGTTGTCCCTCTCCCTCTCCCTCCCCATCTCCCCTGGCATGGGCTGCTTCAGAACCCTGAGAATGGCAAGGCTGCACAACAGCATCACCAAACCTAAAACTAGGCATTGGCCAAGGTAAAAATAATAAGCTGTCACCGTAAAATACTCCAACAGGATGCTTGATATTGAAAGCCCAATAATGACCAACCAGGCCAACACAGAGCAAGCCACCCGGTACCTGAGGGGTTTGTACTTGAGGAAGAGCACTGGGTAAACCACTGCCATGAATCTCTCTACGCAGATACAGCACTGGAAGAAGGGACGTCCAGTTAACAGGAAACCAGAAGTCAAGTAGTGTAAGGGGCGATTTTGTGTGAAAAAAACACGAAAAAAATTGAACAAGCTGAAGAGGATCTCACATACACTCAGATTGAGTGTGAAGATGTCTGAGGCCATTGTACCAGCTGGTCCGGTTAATACCAGCCACAGAACCCAGCTGTTGATGGGGACTCCCAGGATCAGGTTGATTGTTGTGCTGGTGATGTGTGCAATGTCCATATGTGCAATGTCCATGATGCTATCGATGGAGGTCTCATTTGATGGCAGCTTTGATTTTGAACGCGCTCTCGAACTTTTCGAAGTTCAATATCTTGGAGAGATGGTCAAATGAACAGGCAAATAAAAGACAGAGACAAAGAGAGAGGAACATGGCAATAAGACACACTTTGAATAGTAAAATACAACGTAATACTAATCAAAATATCTCAACATTAATACTAATCAAAACATCAATGCAACTATATATTGTTATATAATATTTGCAATCAGACCTTGAGCTGTGAAGTCCTCTACTCTGTGTGCTCAAGAGCACACATGCAATTTACCACCTGTTCTGCAGTGGCTTGATATGCAAATAGTTCTCATATTCTGACAGGCCATCTATGTTCATCCATCGTCAACGCGCAATGTGAAAACCCTAATCAAATCTGGCTCTCAGTCACGGCCGTGAAGCAGACAATTGCCCCATGATGATAAGTTGAAATATCACAGATGAGAGGGACATGTAATTGGAGAACAACTGAGATGAATTGACAGTTTTAAACATTATTGGAGACTTCCACATTATTCAACATTTAGATGTTGGTCAAATATTCTTGCAAGTTCTGATTATTTAGCTGCAACACACCCAGAGCAGAATCCACAGAAAATGCCATTTGAGCAGTTGGCACAACAGAGGTAAATTACATTTAATCTGTTCTTGAGCTTCTTTGGCTTGTTTTCATGGTTCATTATCTATTATGGAAGTGACAACATAGAAGAGTCCCAGTTTCAACCAGTGTTGGAAAGTAACTAAGTACATGTACTCAAGTACTGTGCTTAAGTACAATTTTGAGGTATTTTTTACTTTACTGGAGTATTTCCCATTTTCAATACTTTTACCTCTACTCCACTACATATCAGAGGAAAATATTGTACTTTTACTCCAATACAATTATCTGATAACCTTAGTTAGCACTAGTTACTTTGTAGATTTCGATTATTGTTAAAAAGACATACATGAACCACTTCAGACCTATATATATACTTTGGCTATTTAAAAATAGCCCATCTACAAGCTCACAAGTGATGCGTTGTGAGCTTGTAGATCTGCTATTTTCAAAGGATTCCTACATTGTGGTATTGATACTTTTACTTAAGTACAAAATGTGAGTACTTCTTCCACCACTGGTTTCAAACCTGTACACACCTTTGTGAGTATTAGGCCAGCTGACACAAACAAAAACAAAAGAGCCACAGAATCAGTTAATCAAATGGAGATGGTGTGTAAGTAGTGTGTACTGCAATGCAAAAACGCACGGTGGACAATGATTTGTGTCCCTGTCAAGTTCATGTAAAGGAATGTAGATTGTTAAAACACTTCAACTGAGAAACGTGTAACATCTGAAGGCTCTCAACTCCAGATAACCTATGTGTTCACATGACGATATATCTTTAAACCATTTAATTTTAGTGTTCCATTGCACAGTAGAGCACAAATCTCCGCCACCCTGGCTCCATCATTGTGTGCCTGCCTCCATCACTGTTGCCAGATGTTGCGAGAGATATAAGCAACGAGATCTATGAAAACAAGCCCAAAAGAAGCAAGGATAGGCCACATGAGTACTTGAGGGGGGGGGGGGGAGGTGGGTGTTGGTGGATAAATGCATATCAATTTCAGGGTCCTTGACATGAAAATGTTTGAGAACTACTGGTTTAAACAAAATTAGGAAACAAGCCCAAATAAGCGACTACACTTCAGAAACAAGCCCCTCAAAAAAACACAACCCGCAACTACCAATATTTACAAGCGACTTTACAGAAAAACAAGCCCAAAGTCGCTTATAATAAGCAGACATGGCAACACTTGCCTCCATCCTTGTCCGTGTGGCGTTGTGAACATAATATGAAATGGCACGAGACAGTGGAGGGAAGGGATAAGGTGTCCATGGGGGAAAACAGTGTGTCTACGATGTACTGTACTACGGTTAACATTTACAGTTGCTTTTCACTCCAGCACCTTATATTCATGACATATTTTACTACTTTGCTTAGAATAACAACATTATAGCAACATGATCATTGGGAGATTGCCAGAGATGTGTACAACTCGACTGGTTCATTGATATCTGCATGTGGGACATTGAAATGGTGTAACGATTATAATGTTTCTCTCTACTGGCAATCCCACTTAAAATATGTCATGTTGTCAAATTGTTGGGATTTTTTAACCATATGGAGTTCCACACCTCAGACTGGCCTCCAAGTACAGGTTCATCCCATAACTTGGAGGGACAGTGGACACACACACACACACACACACACACACACACGCATCATGTCATTTATTTGTATATTTAGGTTATTTGTCATATCTGCTCTGTACAACTTAAAAGCCAAAAAGAAATGTTAATTTGTATTCATGTGTTCCAGTGTTTGATGACAAAAACACAATTAAATCGTTAATTGCAATTATATGTGTGACTATTCATTGTAACGTAAAATTTCATAGTCATGACAGCCCTAGTTGGTGACCGATGTGAAATATCCATTGGCCTACTGGCAGCGTACACAAGAAGTCTGACGCTGGACAGTGTAGTGGTTAGCATAGCTGTGGACACACAGATGCACACTGTCAGTGATGGAAGAAGTACTCAAAGGTTTTGCTTAAGTAAAAGTATCAATGCTGCAATGTAGAAATACTCTGTTACAGGTAAAAGTCCGGAATTCAAAATTTACTTGAGTAAAAGTACAAAAGTATTGGTATCAAAATGTACTTAGAGTACCAAAAGTAGAAAGTACTCATCATGTATGAATTGTATACAAATCTTTTGAAAATAGCTGATCTACAAGCTCACAATGCGTCGCGATGCAAATTGCCAAAATGTATATAGGGGCAGGGCTGAAGTGGTTACTGTATGTTTTGTAATACTAAAGTTTTCAAATAATTATGGTGGAGCAAAAGTATAATATTTGTCTATGATAGTAAAAGTACAGAACATTGGAAATACTCCAGTAAAGTAAAAAATACCTACTTGAGTAAATGTACTTAGTTACTGTACACCACTGTACAATGTATTGTTTGTGGAAAGAAACACATACAACATTCTTCTTTCTCAGAGACTAGCCGTAGCCACTTTACTTGTGAAGGTTAGCAGTACACTGGTACAGGTTAGTGCAACAACAACTAACAGGTGCAGCCAATGTAATGCCACACCTTAAAGGAGAACACACCTACAAGTGTTCACAATGACAGTACTGTATATGGTGTATGTCTCCGTACTCTACCCACTGCAACAATAATAAAATGTATTTGTATAGTACAGCTGCTTTTAGAAAAAACGGTGGTGATTTAGAAAACACAGGGAAATCAGGCAAAAAACATAACGTACAGTAGAAGAGATTTCTTTTTTAAATAAACAATTAATTAACATAATATTAGATTACATACAATTTATCATCGCTTTTGGGCAGAAACAACTTATTTTTTAACTTTTCATGTTTTTTCGTAAATTAATGACATACTTGATTATACCACAGTGTCACACAAAAGCATAAAAAATACAGTGTCACACAAAAGTATAAATAATAGCCGATCTTGCTTTGAGCTGCTATTTTCATTCTGAATCCTGCAAGGCAAGGCAGTTTTATTTGCACATTTCAACAAGGCAATTCAATGTGCTTTAAAGAGAACATCAAGCAAGGAATCACAATTATACAATTACAAAATGACATGCATAAAACATGCATGAAATGCATAAAACAAAAGTAAAAATGAATAGATACAGTTACAGTGCAGAAAAGAAAAGAGAAGTGAAAAAAAGAAAAATAACTCGAAGGCAGGGGCAAACAGAAAGGTATTTCGTTAAAGACCTGCAGTTTTCTGGGAGTTTGTTCAAGATATGTGGTGCATAAAAACTACGAAAAGTAACAGTTTTGGACATTGACCATAACTAAAGAGTATCAATTAAATTGATTAGTTCGATTAACTGTTGCACCTGTAATATTTACAGACCTTGACAGAGAACTATGAGGGCAGTGTAAAATAAGAAAGGGTATAAAATAACCGTTCGTTAATTGGAATCGAGGCAAAAGTCTGAAGTCATATCGCCCAGCCCTACAACAGATATACAGCAAGTATTGGGAGTTCACTGTGTGATTATCTATGTACCTTGTACAGGTTTAACACAGGGCAGTTTGCCAGTCTTTAGGCAGAGGTACATCAGAGGCTGAACCAACCCAGTGGCCACAGTAATGAACAGAAATACTTGTGAAACCAATGCCATTTCTTCTGACAATAAGAGTCCTTGACTGGCAAAAATGACAATAACAATGCACCAAATGAAGTAAGTTGCCAAAAATGACACCATGATCAGGCAGATGATAATGAAGGCTCTCTTCTTCATGCTGTTGTCCCTCTCCCTCCCCATCTCCCCTGGCATGGGCTGCTTCAGAACCCTGAGAACGGAGAGGCTGCAGAACAGCATCACTAACATGAAAAATAGGACTTGACCCAGGGAAACATAGTACAGTATCTTTGCAAAACCCAACAGCGCAGTTACTGTTGAAAGCCCAATGATGACCAACCAGGCCAACACAGAGAGAGCCACCCGGTACCTGAGAGGTTTGTACTTGAGGAAGAGCACTGGGTGAACCACTGCCATGAATCTCTCTACGCAGATACAGGTCTGGAAGACGGGACGCCCAGTGTACAGGATACCACCAATGAACAAGTGCAAGGCTATTGGGATGGGGGTGACTATCTTGATAAGTAGTACCATATATAACAAGCTGAAGAGGATCTCACATACACTCAGGTTGAGTGTGAAGATCTCTGTGGCCATTGCACCAGCTGGTCCGGTTAATACCAGCCACAGAACGCAGCTGTTGATGGGGACTCCCAGGACCAGGTTGATTGTTGTGCTGGTGATGCGTACAATGTTGTCCACATTGCTGTAGATGGAGGTCTCATTTGATGAATTCATTTTCCTGGCAGCTTTGATTTGAGTGCGCTCTGTTTTCACAATTCCGTAAAGTCTTTTGAAGACATGATCATATAAAGAGACAAAGGACAGATAGACAGAGACAAAGAGAAAGGAACATAATGATAAGAGACACTTTGAATTGTGTTTGCAACATAATACTAATCAAAACACCTCTACAACATAATACTACTAATCAAAATACCTCTCTACAATATAATACTAATCAACACACCTCTACAACATAATACTAATCAAAACACCTCAACAACATATTAATAATCAAAACACCAGCGCACACATTGCTATAATATTTGCAATCAGACCTTGACGTGTCCTGTGAAGTCCTCTTGTCTGTGTATTCTGCTGTCCACACATGCAATGTACCACCTTTTAATGTTCTGCAGTGGCAGGATATGCAAATAGTTCTCATATTCTGACAGGCCACCTCTGTTCATCCATCATAGACACACAATGTGAAAAGCCACATGCTTAGCCTCATAGCAAGATTGCCAAGTCATATTTTTAAGGTTTTCAGAAAAGAAGAAATGAAAAATCACTTTAAGTCATCTAGTTGACTTAGGCAATCATGAGAATGTTTTTTTTGTTGCCTAAATCATGTTTATCTGCCTTTATTTATTTCTGCCTAACTCTACTCTCCTAACACTGCCGACTCATCCTGCCTTATTGCCAATGTCCTCAGCCTGAATGCTTGTTGCATTCAAAAATAATTTCTGCCTAAGTCAAAAGGTTGACTTAAAATGACTTAGGCAGAAAGTGATTTAGTAATTTGATAGGCTGAGGACATAAGCAACTAGACGCGTCGCAATTCTGGGAAATTGCAAAGTGTGGTTGCGCCGACGCCGGTCGCAGGTCGCCGCCGGTCGCAGGTCGCCGCCGCCGGGACTTGAGGTGCTGAGTGGATCCTGCGTTCGTGATACATGGCGTTTTGATTTTAAGAAATAGGCCCCTCCCACTAAATATATAGGCCCCTCCCACAAATGTAGCGGGCCAATGACATCGTCCTGTAACTCCTGAGATCACCTGCTTTTCATTTTGAGAGGAGTGATCCCCCCAAAAATCATGTTTTTGCATCAAACGGTTACGTTTTGCGCAGTTGTGGCGCAGTTGTGGCGCCCCCTATGGATCAAAGTGGAAATTCTTTTGGGGATTCGTTGAGTAAACCACCCTCGACATGTGATTCAAATTTGGGATCGATTGGACGTTTCGTTCATGATTTTTGGCATTTTTGGTAAAACGGGCTCCTCCCACTAACTTTGGAAGCCAATTACGGACGAACGGTAAGGACTATCAAAATGCCGTTTGGATAGGTTTATCGCATGAGTCCATAGGTCACGTGTAACGATTTTTGTGAGATTTGGAAAAAAAAAATAGGAAAAGGTGCAAAAAGTGTGTTTTGAAGAAAATTCAAAATGGCGGAAAATCTTTCCTGACGGAAATGGGCGTGGCCTATATGGGAAGTTGCATCATGACCCAAGGAATCCAGGGGAAAAGACATTTTGATTTTACGACATACGGTTCAAGAGTTATAGGCAAAAACGTAAAGGCGGCTGTTATAGCGCCACCATGAAGCCGATTGGTGTAATTATTTGTTTATTAATTTTGGACTAAAATATGAACCTTCCCTCCAAATCTGGTAGCTTTAGCTCTTACGGTTTCTGAGAAAAAAATACTTGAATTTGAGTTTTTTCACTTTTCCATTAAAGCGGATGGGGAAATTTAATGCACTAATAAATCAATATCAATAAAACTATGCAACCAATCTCTTAGCAAAATACAAGCACACGATTCCCGGTGAAGCCGGTCATTTTGATATATGGCACTAAATTGGGAAAAATAAACTGTGGGAGGAGATGCGGTTTGAAATATTGTTTATTAACATTGTTCAAGAACAATGTTAATACTAGACGCGTCGCAATTCTGGGAAATTGCAAAGTGTGGTTGCGCCGACGCTGGTCGCGGGTCGCGGCCGCCTTGACTCGAGGAATACGCCTGGAGGAATACCGTCGGAGACCGCGCAACGTGCCATTCAAATTCGGCGCCGATCGGATCCCGCGTTTGTGTTAAGTAGCGTTTTGATTTTAAGAAATAGGCCCCTCCCACTAAATAAATAGACCCCTCCCACACATTTAACGGGCCCATCATGTTGTCACTTCACTCCTGAGATCACTTGCTTTTCTTTTTGAGAGAACTGATAACTCCAAAAATCACGTTTTTGTGTCAAACGGTTACATTTTGCGCATTTGTGGCACCCCCTATGGGTCAAAGTGGAAATGCTTTTGGGGATTTGTTGAGTAAACCACCCTTGACATGTGATTCACATTTGGGATTGACTGGACGTTTTGTTCGTGATTTGTGGGCTTTTTTGTAAAACGGGCCCCTCCCTCTAACTTTGGAAGCCATTTACGGACGAACGGTATGGACTATCAAAATTCTGTTTCACTCCAGATTATCGCATGGGTCCCGAGATCACGTGTACCGATTTTTGTGAAATTTGGAGAAAATATGTGGGAGGAGGAGCTAAAAGTGTGTTTTGAAGAAAATTCAAAATGGCGGAAAATCTATCCTGACGCAAATGGGCGTGGCCTATATGGGGAGTTGCGTCATGACCCACGGAATCTAGGGGAAAAAAGATTTAGATTTTACGACCTACGGTTCAAGAGTTATAGGCCAAAACGTAAAGGGCACTTTTATAGCGCCACCATGTGGCCGATTAGTGTAATTATTTTTTCAATAATTTCGGACTAAATTATGAACCTCCCCTCCAAATGTGGTAACTCTAGCTCTTACGGTTTCTGAGAAATAAATACTTTAATTTGAGTTTTTTCACTTTTACATTAAAGCGGATGGGGAAATTTAATGCACTAATAAATCAATATCAATTAAACTATTTAACCAATCTCTTAGCAAAATACAAGCGCACGATTCCCGGTCAAGACGGTCATTTTGACATATGGCACGAAATTGGGGAATAAAAACTGTGGGAGGAGATGCAGTTTGAAATATTGTTTATTAACATTGTTCAAGAACAATGTTAATACTAGACGCGTCGCAATTCAGGGCAATTGCAAAGTGTGGTTGCGCCGACGCGATTCGCGGGTCGGTGCCGCCGGGACCCGAGTAATACGCTGGGAGGAATACCGTCGGAGGCTTCGGCAATTACATTGTCACGTCACTCCTGAGATCACTTGCTTTTCATTTTGAGAGGATTGATCCCCCAAAAATCATGTTTTTGCATAAAACGGTTACGTTTTGGGCATTTGTGGCGCCCTCTATGGGTCAAAGTGGAAATTATTTTGGGGATTCGTTGAGTAAACCACACTTGACATGTGATTCAAATTTGGGATTGACTGGACGTTTTGTTCGTGATTTGTGGGCTTTTTTGTAAAACGGGCCCCTCCCGCTAACTTTGGAAGCCATTTACGGACGAACGGTTTGGACTATCAAAATTCTGTGTCAGTCCAGATTATCGCATGGGCCCAGAGATCATGTGTACCGATTTTTGTTAAATTTGGACAAAATATATGGGAGGAGGAGCTAAAAGTGTGTTTTGAAGAAAATTCAAAATGGTGGAAAATCTATCCTGACGCAAATGGGCGTGGCCTATATGGGGAGATGCGTCATGACCCAAGGAATCTAGGGAAAAATAAATTTTGATTTTACGACCTACGGTTCAAGAGTTATAGGCCAAAACGTAAAGGGGGCTGTTATAGCGCCACCATGTGGCCGATTAGTGTAATTATTATATCAATAATTTCGGACTAAATTAGGAACCTCCCCTCCAAATCTGGTAACTCTAGCTCTTACGGTTTCTGAGAAAAAAAATACTTGAATTTGAGTTTTTGCACTTTTCCATTAAAGTGGATGGGGAAATTTAATGCACTAATAAATCAATATCAATTAAACTGTTTAACCAATCTCTTAGCAAAATACAAGCGCACGATTCCCGGTCAAGACGGTCATTTTGACATATGGCACGAAATTGGGGAATACAAACTGTGGGAGGAGATGCAGTTTGAAATATTGTTTATTAACATTGTTCAAGAACAATGTTAATACTAGACGGGTCGCAATTCTGGGAAATTGCAAAGTGTGGTTGCGCCGACGCCGGTCGCAGGTCGCCGCCGCCGGGACTTGAGGAATATGCTTGGAGGAATACCATCGGAGGCCGCGTGACGTGCCATTCGAATTTGGTGCTGATTGGATCCTGTGTTCGTGATACATGGCGTTTTGATTTGAAGAAATAGGCCCCTCCCACTAAAATAAATAAGCCCCTCCCACAAATGTAGCGGGCCAATGACATCGTCATGTCACTCCTGAGATCACCTGCTTTTCAATTTGAGGGGAGTGATCCCCCCAAAAATCATGTTTTTGTATCAAACGGTTACGTTTTGCACAGTTGTGGCGCCCCCTATGGATCAAAGTGGAAATGCTTTATGGGATTTGTTGAGTAAACCACCCTCGACATGTGATTCAAATTTGGGATCGATTGGACGTTTCGTTCGTGATTTTTGGCATTTTTGGTAAAACGGGCCCCTCCCGCTAACTTTGGAAGCCATTTACGGACGAACGGTATGGACTATCAAAATTCTGTTTCGCTCCAGATTATCGCATGGGTCCAGAGATCATGTGTACCGATTTTTGTGAAATTTGGAGAAAATATGTGGGAGGAGGAGCTAAAAGTGTGTTTTGAAGAAAATTCTAAATGGCGGAAAATCTATCCTGACGCAAATGGGCGTGGCCTATATGGGGAGTTGCGTCATGACCCAAGGAATCCAGGGAAAAAGAGATTTTGATTCTACGACCTACGGTTCAAGAGTTATAGGCCAAAACGTAAAGGGGGCTGTTATAGCGCCACCATGTGGCCGATTAGTATAATTATTTTTTCAATAATTTCGGACTAAATTATGAACCTCCCCTCCAAATCTGGTAACTCTAGCTCTTACGGTTTCTGAGAAAAAAATACTTGAATTTGAGTTTTTGCACTTTTCCATTAAAGCGAATGGGGAAATTTAATGCACTAATAAATCAATATCAATTAAACTATTTAACCAATCTCTTAGCAAAATACAAGCGCACGATTCCCGGTCAACACGGTCATTTTGACATATGGCACGAAATTGGGGAATAAAAACTGTGGGAGGAGATGCAGTTTGAAATATTGTTTATTAACATTGTTCAAGAACAATGTTAATACTAGACGCGTCGCAATTCAGGGCAATTGCAAAGTGTGGTTGCGCCGACGCAGAGTTCTGGGTTGCGGCCATGGGAGTCCAAGGAATCCATCGTCACATAGTAGTTCACAGTTCAGTCCCCAGTGGAACAGATGGTGTTATAGGTCTCAAAATAAATTATTAAAGCAGACTTGCCATTTTTTAAAACCTTATTGTTCTGATCTGAGACATTGTGAGGAGAAAATACCCTGTGTATATAGAGTAAATGGCATATCTGCGATTTGCAAACAAGTTGTAAATACTCGGAAGACATTTCACGTTTTCCCCACACTTATATTATGTCATGTTTTTAGTATAAGATTCAGCACCTTTTTTCCCCAACCTGATAATAGATATTAAATACCTTGTAATGTACTTGTGAATGTCTCACCATATAATACATGTGGAACCATTACGATACTTGTCGACCTGGCTAGTAGCCATACCATTTTGTATATTGTAAGATAGATACTCCCCAGCATATCAGGCACATCAGTGTTACTTAATGGTGTCAATACCACAATGAAAAACTATTGTTTAGCCTACATTGTGACAGACTTGTCATTACCAGGCAGGAGTTTTGGATAAGCTCTAATGTCCATGTAGATTGCTTCACAATTTTACACACAGTAGAGGGATTGAAGTCCATTTTGTCCAGCAGGCAGAGATTATAGTCTGACACTTTCAATTACAAGCTTAAAACACCAAATTATAGAAGGCAAGAATTATTGTCAGTTAAACGAACAACTTGTGTATATTATGTTCATATGTGTATGGGTTTAGGCATTAATGAGATGTTACATTCCAAAGTTTCACTTTTTGTTCAGCTTTAGTAGTGAAGAACCCTTCTGATTGTGAATAGTAAAAACACATCTGTATTCATTGTAAATGTTAAATACATGTGACTAAATACATTACCAAACATATAGATTCACTTTTCAAACACATGGCAAAAAGAAAAATAAGTAGAGACAAAGCAGAGCAGATATAGTTTAAAGTATTTATTAACACAATTGTATTATTGGTACCTTTACTGTAAGCAACACCATTAATATATTTGGTATAATGTCCTATCAATTATTTTTACTATAGTTATTATGATTATATATGTAATTATGGTCATATTTTATGATTCTATATATAGGTTAATATGAGTTATTAGTGACAATTAAACAAATTATATTTTATGATAACTATTACAATGCCTGTAAACAGTTTATTATTATTGACAGATATATTATTGATGCTATAATGGTTATTATTATTACTATTATTACTGTTATTGTCCAAAATTATATTCTAACCTTTAAGTAATTTCAATATTTTCCAGGGTGAAGCAAAAAACCCGCCTCCTATTTCAGCCAATTTAGGAGTGCACGGGGAAAAAATTCTTGCACCGACCCCTTTGTTAAAAAAGGCGATCAAGCAAGCTCCTGGTAAATATATTAAACAAACTAAGAAATGTAACATTCTGAAAAATAAGTAAAACTTTTAGGGCTGCAACTATATTGATTAAGTGAATTATCTCAAAGTGTATTTTGTAGATATCTAATTTTGTATTTATCAATGAATCAATGTGTAACATTTTCCATAATTATTTTGGGATTACATTTATTAGTTTAATTAAGAAATTAAGTCCTATTTTAATGCTTGTATATTGGCTGTTTGAATAAAATTATTTTTTTTGACAACATTTATTAAAAAATAATTTAGTCCTAATAAGTGTTACAGTCTTACAGCCCTAAAAACAAATGGTGAGTTAAAACATTTACAACATGCACATGTAAATATAAGGTAGTGGATCATGAAAAGGCAGTATACAATCCAAAATAGTTTGTTATGCATTTTTTAGAATTGATTATTTTATGTGTGAGTTTGTTATTAAATTCAGGGATGGCCAATATTGTGTTTATAGAAATTGGGTACTACCGGTTCACGAGCCACAACATAAATGACAATTAGAAATATGACAATTATTCACAAAGAACATTCCTGAAATGTAGAAAAAGGTTAAAGGCAAAAACAATATCAGTGCTGGACGGCTTCTGAAAAACAGGGAAACAAGTGTTAGTGTTCTTTTCAAACAAATGCTTCACAATCAGTAATTATGAAAAAAGACAAAACAATGCTACAATATGAATAATACTAGCGACAAGAGAAAAAAGGTGAGATTTGGCTGCTGCGTAATGGGAGATTCCAAAGTATAGGTGCGGCTACGATGAGGCCCGGTCACTACTTGGGCAGCTGATTCACATGTTCCAGTGATATATCCAATGACAGGGTTGGTGATCAAGAGGTTCCATTGTTCGCAATCCGTTTGTTATTTAGTGTGGCAGATGAGACTTTGCGCTGGAGTGGCACCAGAGAATGATGTAGCGTTGGCTATGAATAGTTCATACCGTCAAACGATCATCTCTGGTGACCACTATTTGGGCAGCTCATTCACATGTTCCAGTGATATATCCAATGACAGGGTTGGTGATCAAGAGGTTCCATTGTTCGCAATCCTTTTGTTATTGAGTGCGGCAGATGTGATTTATAAGAGCAGGTCAGAATGCGTTTGGTGGGAAAGAGCACGATGTCCTTGAAACTAAGGTCTACATGGTTCCAGTGTTTGCAAGCTTGTCTTGCAGGCTATGCACTAGTCCTGATCGGAGGATAATACGCAATACACAGGATCATGGTAGCTGTAGTACGTACGTAGTACTCCAGACTGTAGACATTGCTCTGGTCTTGAGATGTAAATGTGATCCAACAGCGTGTTTTTGTCAGTAGTCTTCTCCTTGATCAGTTGTGTGTATCCTCTGGACTCGAGCAGCATCGCTATCGGAGTACCTACACTGGCCAGTAGATTTTCGTTGAAATCACCACAGACTACGATGGGATGGTGGTCCATCACTTCTAAGGAGTCCAGAAGCGCCTTCAGATTTTCCATGAACGGGTCATCGTAACGTGGTGGTCTGTACACTGCAGCGATCAGAAGCTTGACAGGGGACTCTATCTTGACGACCACAAACTCGAGGTTTGTCACATTGTGTAGGTAACGCTTTTCACATGCCTGGAAATGGTCCTTCACATACACAGCGACGCCACCGCCATTCTGTTCTGCACGTTCAGGACGGCTGGTGTACGAGATGTGCTTGTTGCGGCTGAACATGGTGTATCCATCCAATTGGAGACTGTCAGCCACAAAGGAGCCGGTGAGATGCGTCTCGGTCAAGCACAGGACATCTGCATGGGTCAGTTCGTGATGTTTTTTGATGTCCTGAATGTGTGCCGGTAAACTTTGCGTGTTGTGATGGACAATCGCGAGTGTTTGCGCCTGGCCTGTCGTCTCTCGATACTTCAACAGTGGCATAACACTGTCCAGTGAGGCGGTCTTCATGGATTCCAGGGCAGCTGTGATTGCAGGATCAGCATAGATTTTCTTCGCATCGAAGTCAATGATGTACAATCCTTGCAATGACGTTGTCCTACTGAGGGCAACGTAGGCCATGCCTGGTTGGAAGATCCGTTTCAAGGAAACCACAGCAGATTGTGTAGTCATGCCTTGGACTTTGTGAGCTGTGCAAGCATATGCCAACTTGATGGGAAATTGCCTACGAAGCGTGTTATTGCTCAGGTGTTCCTCATATCTCTCGACGTACACTTGTGTACTGCCAGGTGTAGTTTTCCGGTATTTCTGTCCTGCTTCAGGCTTGTCTACTACAAGCCAAAGCTTGGCTACTCTACTCCCGTCCTCGTTTACGTGCATCTCTACACTAGCCATCTTGCCAAATGTCCCGTTCACAAGGCCATCCTCCACATCTATGTTCCTGATGATCACGATTGGGGCGCCTTCTGCAACCTGCAAGTTGTCAAGAAGATCGTTCTGCTCTCCTGTACAGGGACTGGCAAGGCGAGTCTTGTGGTTATGGACTTGCTTGTAGTCTTCCGCGGGTATGTTGACGATGTGGCTGTGGAGCGCAGACAAAGATTTGGCGTTGTGTTCGGACACCTCTTTGTTGGTTGCGAAGATGTGCACAACATCCTTAGGACAACGGTCACGCACAGTCACTCTCTGAGCAAGGAGTGCTTTGTCTCCGTCACTCAGCGGATCCTTCTTCGCTTTGACTCTCAACCTATTCAGAAGCTCTGCGTAGGGCAGATCATCTTTCTGTCGCATGATCTCGGTCAACGTGATCATCTGAAAGTGTTCGAGCAGAAGGTCCGGTTTGCCTTCCTCGAGCACACAGAGCGGTTTCCCACTTGACGTTGGAGGGAGCTGGTAAAAGTCGCCTACTACAAGTACCGACATGCCGCCGAATGGCCTCTTACTGCCTTTAATCTCTTGCAGTCTCCAGTGGATGTAGATAAACATAGCCTTTGAAATCATCGACACCTCATCTATGACGATGATCTCCGCATTTCCCAGCTTTGCCCTCACGTCATCCAATTTGTTTCCCAGTCCTATGTAGGGTGGTTTCAATTTTCTTGGCAACTTCAACAGGGAATGCAGTGTGTTTCCCGCGATGTTGTATGCCGCAGTTCCTGTAAACGCAGACAGCAGCACTGTGGGCATGGATGCATCCGTCTCCTCAAACAGTCTGGGGAGTCGACGGAGAATCCGTGTTGCCTCACCGTAGATGCACTTGATCAGGTGTGATTTGCCAGTTCCAGCACCCCCAGTGACAAAGAAGAAGAAGGGTTCGGGTTTCTGGTCGAGTACGCTCTTGAAGCACCATTCACGTACAGAGTGAAAGATGGAGGCTTGAGTCCGGTTGAGGTTTCGACACATTGAACGCAGATAATCGAGGCTCATTTGCGGAGCCGATACCCTGTGACCAACAATTGTACCCACCTCTTGACAACTGAACTCTGGGACGTCGTCTTGTTCGTCGTCTGCCTGTGGATCTTGATCTTGTTCGGCAAGACATTCCATCCGCTCGAGCTCATTTTCTGGGGCAATGTTGGCCCACGCATCTTCCGCAGGGCCATGCTTCATGAATTCCTCTAATGCTTCTTCCATCGATTTGCTGTGTTTTTCATACCTCATTTTGTTCTCATCAACAATGGCATTTGCGCGGCATGTCCATTTTTGTCCAGGTATTTTCACAGACGCAGAGTCGTAGAACTCCTTGTAGGTGGGGAAGATTGCGGTTTTCAGTGTGGTCTGATAGCGATGCGGAAGGTAAGCCTTCAGCAAGTTGCCGAAGTATTTCTCGGGGTCCTTCTGTTCCGAGAACTTCGCGTATCTGATAACCGCGGGTCGGCCATCCGTCGAGCGCTTCTTAATGGTTCCCATGTTGTCAGACAGCTTCAGGCAATCTGGCTTTTTTGCTTCGCTACCGTACACAATCCTGTACTCGGATGCAAATTCTGCTAGACACATGTTGTCAAACACCAGTGTTTTGGGTCTGGCGTTGTATTTGTCAAGAAGCCCTGACATCCACACTTGGTTCGAATCGGCTGGTCTTTTCTGCAGCAAGCTGAGCGGGAGGCTCATTTTCATTGCATTGTCATCCGTCGGGAGGAAGACAACTTCGCGGGAGCATTCCTTCAATTGCAAGCTGCAAGTTCGGGCCACTGCCTCCTGAGAGCTAACCTGTCTGTTTTTCACATATGCGTGAACAAGTTCGTTCATTGCACCCCTTTCGGTCACTTTTGTGGGGTCTATGCCTTCGACTACTTGTTTCAGAAGCTCACCCATCTCATGTTCGGCCTTGGATATGTAGGACAGCATGTATGAGATGCAAACAAAGTGGTCCAGGACAAACTGGATATCCATGTTGGCATTCCAGGCCTCCAGCAAAACTGGGTTGTAGTTGTTCACATAGCAGTCCTTGACTCCACGCTTCATCAAGAGGACCTGGACATTCCTCAAGTCTTCAAGATAGCTGTCGTACTCTTCGTGAGTCAAATTGCACTTTGCCAGCAACTCTGAGAGATCGGTCAGTTCTGATGGCAAGTCCAGAAGTAGATCATACAGAGGTTTGAGTTTGGCCAAAGCAGCTTGTGCTCTTGCCCTCTGTTGTTTGCCTATGCCTTCGGTACTCCTCTTTGCACTTTCGTTTGCTCCTTCATTTCCTCCTGTTGCGCCCCTTTCGTTTTCATCCGTGACTTCCTCCATTGGATCAACTGGCGTTGGGTTAGTTAACCAGGTTGTGTCCACTGGTGCCTTGGGGAATCCAAACCTGCATGTCTTGTTACCTTTCTTACAGGACTTTGTGTGGTTTTTGCTGTGCATCTGAACTTCTTGGACAATTCGGTGAAGCACAGGATTTTCGTTTGGATCAGGCAGCTGGCACGAAATGTAGCGGTCCGCAAATTCGCATATCTTCTCGTCCGAGTCTTCTCCAAGTTTGGGGGCGTCGGCTACCCACATTAAGGCGTGAACATGCGGCGAACCCCGGTTTTGATACTCGATTCTATGGAACCAGTCTATGACGTGTCCGATTGGGCGAGCATCAGACCGCAGCAGTTTTGAATACGCAGAATGAACTCGCTTGTCAAACATTCGCATGGTAGTCACTGCATTGCTTCTGAGGATGTCACATTTCTCATTCCAGTCTAGCTTGTCAAAATCCACTATTTGGCCTTGCTGTGCTTTTATTGCCGTTATGACCTCTGGCCATCTGAATTCTGCAGCACTTAAGGTCAAAAAGAAGGTAGGTGGGCCTAACTGACGGACCATGGCAAACAAATCATACATGGTCTTCTGCCAGTAGGCTGGCGTCCCCCTAAGGGGTTGCATGAACCTTGTTGCATCCCGGTTTCTGACCAGTCTCTCAACTTCATGCTTGTCCTGCAACATCTTGTTGGAGATCCTGCGACCATCCTTGGTAAAGGGTTTGCCCTTCCTCAATTGAATTGAGATGGTGTTTTTTGCCAAGTGGGTCTCTGTAACAAACTGGGCAAAAAAGAGATAGCTTTGGTCTCTTGCAAAACGATCATCAACATTGAAAAGCCTTGCGTTGAAGTACCTGCTTGGTGTCAGTTTGAGCTTTCTCTTCCGATCCAACGTGTTCTCTCCAGTTGGAAACAATGTAGGGAAGGCCCTTGCTTCGAGGTTAGGGGCTGTGCTATAGCTGACAGGCCTGTTTCCTTCAGCTGGGGCGATGCAGAATATGCCATCTCCGTATGTCATTGTCTCTTGTCCAATGTCATCCGGTTCCAAGCAACTGTCCAGGCCATGTCCAGGTCTCAGCGCATCTTGCTCATCTTGGGCAGTGGGTGGATGTTGATCCACTCTCTGTGATGGGTCGAGGGTTTCAGTCGCATCGGCTACTTCCATCATTTCGGCGTCGTCACAACTGTCCATGACTTCGTCTGTGCCCGTCTGTTCAACAGTGGGTAGGTCTTCAAGTTCAACAGTGGGTAGGTCTTCAAGATGGCCCTCCACATTTTCATCGTTGATGCTCTCATCATCTCGGATTGTGATGTTTTTGTAGTCGGGGTGTGTCTCGATGAGTTTCCTCAAGCCCAGTAAGACATTGGTCATATTGACAGTGTGAAACAAATGATAACCTTTGTACCGCAGACGTCTCTTCAGTTTCACCCTGTACAAACGGGATGAGTCGAGCCTTCTGGGTAGGGTGTTTACTGTGGTTTCCACGTCTGCTGGCACGCACACCACAGCACCATATATAGCACTCTGTTTGCCTTTAGGAAGTGTGAGAATCTTGGCAAATGGTATGTCTATTGCCGATATTTGTCTTTCCAGCACATTGAGTTGGCGGAGCTCTGGAGGAATGGGTGCAAGTTCCAGGTTGTTTGCGACAGCCAAGCGTGGCATTCTTCCTGCTACTACACTTTTGTGACAGCATTGACAAATCCACTCTTTTCGCCTTTCTTCGGGTACAGTGCAATCTTCCGGCCCTCCACATTGATCATCACACGAATGAAGGTATTTGCCTGTTAAGCAGGCAGCAACCACGCGGGGTTTGATCGTGTAATTTGACCGATGACAAACATACACTTGATCAGAGAAAAGAGTCCGATGGCACGTTGTGCAAACAAAAGTTGGTCCATGTTTTATGACGTTCTGGAAACTCGCTATAGCGCCTTGCAGTAGCTCATTCTGTGTGGGTGCGGGAGCTAAATCTATCCTCGCAGTATCTAAATCTTTACTCGCTTTTACAGCAATGCCCCGTTTGCGCAGGTCATCACATAAGTCCTTGTAATAATTTCTTATTCTCATTGAACGTCGGATGTCACGGCGCATGTTGAAGAATGTGTCCGTTTTGCATCTGCGGGCCATGTAGGACTTCATGTGTTCCCTAACCTTTTCCCTGAACTTCTCATCTCCTCTGAACCTCTTGTTTACATAAGCCTTCATTTTGACTTGATGCTGCCCTCTGAACTCCTCATCTTCATTGTATGTTCTTGTGAAGTATGAGTTCTTAAATTGTTTTTGCCGTGTCCTGAATTTTGCATCCGTTATACATCTCATGGCAATGTATTTGTTCATGTATTCCTTCCTCGGAGTCCTAGGTTTTTCCTTGGTATCAGATTGCAGTTGGTCCTTTTGTCTCCTCATTATTTTCCGTTTCCGTTGTTGACTCATTTTGTTGGCTCCTTCATTTGAAGTGTCTGACATCACTTGTGTTGATGGTGAATGGCCTGCCTGCAGAGAATGCTTGGTGATTCGAGGTTCAGTGTTCGTTTCATCCTGGCTAGTTAGATCGACAGGCTCTTTGTTAATCAGGTTGTCAGGATGAACTTGTGTTGTTGACAGATGGGGTGACCGAGCATTTGTCTGTTCAAATGTCACTGGCATGAAGTCAAACTGCATTTTGTCAATCATGTTCGATGAATGTGAGAAGTCAATTAGCTGGTCAATCTTAGCGAACAGATCATCCAACTGTGTGAAGGTCATCATTACAGCTTTTCCTCCAGGCAAAGGTAGGCCATCAGCACTTCTCTGATGAGAGTCAAACAGTCCATATCTTCCAGACCTGTCTCTAAAAACAGCAATGGTGTGTGGTGATACTGTTAGGAGTGCATATTTCACATTCTCAGACAGACACTTAAGTCTTTCTTGAAGCTTCAGCCACCAATGCCGTCGGTAGGGCTCTCCCTCAGCTCTCATATATCCCATGTCCACGCTAGATTTTTTCACGGAGTACGTATTGTATTCCGTTTCCACCTTGAGAGGTACTTCCTCCATTGTCAGCTGGCATGACTTAAACAGCTTTTGTCTTTTTAGTTGTTCTATTGTTCTTTTATACAGACTGTCTCCCTTGTCCAGTATCTTGTCAAGATCATCCATCTTCAAGTCAAGACCTTCATGTTGGTGTGCCAAAAATGTCAGACCCATGCATGTACACTGCCGATTCTTTGACATTTGGGAAAACTTATGATGATTTTGGCTTTTGGATGCCTGCACAGATTTCACAGAGGGTGGCACGGTGCATGCTTGTTGTACAGGGTCATTGTTGGAAAGGTCCATGGCCTCGCCAATGTCGTCTTGTTCTTCAACATCAGACTGTGCATGTTGCTGACCTATTTCTACCACAGACTCCATGGCTGGACTAAATGTCTTTTGTGTCCCTTCATCGACCACTGTGCAACTGTTTGGTGAATCTGTATGGGCCAACTTAGCATCCCAGCATTTCTTTTTAGCAATAGATTTCTTTCCACGACGACCCATGATGTCACCAAGTTTTAGATCTGAACTTTTACGAAAATGTACACTCTTTACCAAAAAACAACCTTCAACCTTCAATACTAATGTAGCATTAGTCACAAATCACTCTAGGCATCAAGAATCAACTTACTTACCGTTAAAAAGTCACCAGAGGAGCTGTTTCGATCTGATGAACACTAGAATAAAAAAAGAGAACAATTTCAGACTAGCGCTATAGTTTTTTCTACCGTTATATTCTTGTGTAAAAAACGTGTGTGCCATTTTATGACAGTAGATTTTCAGGCCGCTGCGCAGCCTTCAAAACCTAGTCCTCTGTTGCGCTGCTAAGAGCGTTGGTCACTGAAGCATGGCCATTTAAAGTGTTTTACACTGCTATAGCACCTACCAAGTTTGGGGCGTTAAGCATGCTCTGAACTGTAGTTATGGCTGTTTAAAGGGCACATTTTTTATGAAAATCTTTGTCTATGATCAAGTATCGGTATATATGAAGTCATTTCTCTGACTGCGTTGAGTTCTTTCAGCTTTCCATAATGTGCATTATTGGTGTGTTAGCAATCTAACAGCTGCATTTGTATGTATGGTGCTTATTTTATTTATATACATCTACCATTCATGCAATTATGGCTATGACAGACATAGCTGACATTCCCTTGTTGAACTTTAACTATTCAAGATTTTATACAATATTAACCAAAACATTTGGAAAAGTAGAACTAAAGAGAGAAAGTATTACATAAGCATATATGTCTACCAAAGATTATGTATATGATGAGTACACCATAGAATTGAAGTACGCATATCATCTGCATAGTTTATATTAGGTATAGCAGTGTGGGAAAATAATGCATTAATTCATAAGTTTACTGTTGCAAACACTAATGTTACCATTTATCTGTAGAGTAATGGTGTAACCATTTTGTTTTATTCCATTTGAATTATTTGATTAAGAATGGCTGACAGCTTTGACTAAATTGGATCCTATTACCTTTTAAAAATGTGTGGAAACAGAATGTAATTAGAGAAAGGGCTCCAAGAGGTCTCTACCAGGTTAGGTCGGTTATTGTGGGCCAGCAATGTTTGGAATACGTCAATCAGGATGAATATGAAAAACTGGACAGATTTGTTTTTGATCACTAAGGACAGAATTCTGCTCTGGCATCCAGACAGTGTGTGTGCACAGTTTCACTGCCATCAAGCCAACGGTACCAGAGATTGACTGTCCACAGACAGAGTGACACACAAAAAGACAGACAGTGTGCAAAACAGTCTCAGCCATGCCTTCCGGCCTGACGGAGACAATAAAGAGTGCAAAATAAGCAAAAATAATAGGAGTTGGCATTTTAAAAATAAAGAAAATGTGTTTCAATTAAGCTAATCATATGGGGACCAACAAAATAATTTGTAATGCATGTAATGCGCCGATCTCTGTGAGGACGGCGGTCACAGAGATTCCATGATTTTTCAAAAGTACAGTAAAATCACCGTTTTGCTGACAGCAATGGCACACTATTGATATGGCAGTCAAAGAGTTAAACTAAATAGAGTATACATATTGGCAATGTCTCCTTAAAAACTGACAATGGATTGACCCCAAGACAATTTCCATATGCCAACATTAGATAGTCATGTTATGTTAAACAAACCTTGCAGTAGTGCAGTCTGGGATGGTCCCCTCAGTCCACTGCTGTGTTGGCCAAGATATCAGGTCCGGTGTACAGCCACGCAACAGCTGAAATTTTCAATCAAAAATACTGTATTTAGAAAAAAATATAAAAGTAAATGCATGTAGTGACAAGCTGTCAAGTGAATTTGTATATTGGCTATTTAAAATAAGGCAACAAGTTTAAAGTGAGCTTGTAGATCTGCTATTTTCAAATATGTATAATGCCTTGTTATCATATGGCTACAGATGTTTGCCAATTTGGGAGATAATTGTAAAATAGCAGATATAGAAGCTCACAACGTGTCGCATTGTGAGATTGTAGATCAGCTATTTTCAAATGTACAACAACATAAACAATAAACAACAATCTAAATCTACAAAGTAACTCAAGTTTTCAAAACATTGTAGTGGATTACAAGTACAATATTTGTCTATCAATGCCAACATACCAAATAAGCAATGCAACACTGTACAGTACTCACACCGCAAATGTACACAGATAGATTAGACAGACACAGCCTGAGCACAAAGCATGAGCATGTCAATATAGGGACAATAGCAGATCTACAAGCTCAGAAAATCAGCTTGTAGATCTGCTATTTTAAATAAAGGTTAAGTGGTGTGACCAGGTGTGACACCACACACACACACACACACACACAAACACACACACACACACACACACACACACACACACACACACACACACACACACTAGATCTTGAAAATTGAACCAGACAAGTCAGTGTGCTGAAAAATTTGCCACATATGGATAAGACAGACACAGATGAGACGCAGGGCCTGTTAAATGGCATCAACAATGGGTCATTTATTTAACCACACCTCTAATCACCCCCCTATTATCACCTTTCAGTCAGCTGACAACTCTATAGAAACTTGAAGCAACACATACTTGTCACCTGTACATGCATAATAGACAAGTAAGACGCGCGAACGCTGGAAGCGAACGCAGCTCTAAAATATTTTGTATTTACGGACTTGTAATCTGTGTTATTTCACAGTGATGGGGAGAGAACATTGACTGTGTGTGTGTGTGTGTGTGTGTGTGTGTGTGTGTGTGTGTGGGGCAGGCTGTTGTGCATTGTAATCAGAGCATTGTCTCAATTCCTGCACTCTGGCGCACTCGGGTGGCTGCTGACAGGCAGTGCACGCATGCGAGTCACATGGCACGCATGTGAGTCACATGGGTGTGTGAGCCAATGAGAGCATGAACACAGACACACACACACACACAACCCAAGCAGAGTTACATAGTAAGCTCCACTTGGTCGGAGGCGAACAATAGCAGATCTACAAGCTCAGAAGTGATCTACAAGTGAGCTATGTAGATCGGCCGTTTAAAATGAAGCAACAAGCTTACAGTGAGCTTGTAGATCTGCTACTTTCCAAACATTACAAACTCACAGCGAGCTTGTAGATCTGCTATTTTCGAATATGTATAATGCCATGTTATCACATGGCTACAGATGTCTGCCAATTTGGGATATAATTGGAAAATAGCAGATCTACAAGCTCAATGCGTCACATTGTGGGCTTGTAGATCTGCCATTTTCAAATAGCCAAAGTTTAAATAGGGCTGAAGTGGTTAGTGTAGCCTATGTTTTTTAAACAACAATCTAAATCTACAAAGTAACTCAAGTTTTCAAAACATTGTAGTGGATTACAAGTACAATATCTGTCTATCAATGCCAACATACCAAATAAGCAATGCAACACTGTACAGTACTCACACCGCAAATGTACACAGATAGATTAGACAGACACAGCCTGAGCACAAGGCATGAGCATGTCAATATAGGGACAATAGCAGATCTACAAGCTCAGAAAATCAGCTTGAAGATCTGCTATTTTAAATAAAGGTTAAGTGGTGTGACCATGTGTGACCACACACAAAATGTATTCAACCCCTAACAACACCTCTAATCACCTTTCAGTCAGCTGACAACTCTATAGAAACTAGAAGCAACACATACTTGTCACCTGGATGCCAGTAGTTCTCAAACTATTGTAATGTCAAAGAGCTTCCATTTTTAGCCTATGCACAAGACCACAGACCCCCATAACCTAGTATTCAACCCCAAGACAATGTCAATAAGCCAACATTAGATAGTTACATCGAAAATAGGATCAGGATGTTACACACCTTGCAGGTCTGGGATGGTCTGTCTGTCACCTGGGTCCACAGCCGAAGCTGTAAAATAAATAAATACAATATTTTAGACACAGAGTTATGAAAGTACATGCATATCAATAGACAATAGCAGATCTACAAGCTCTAGATGGGCTACAAGTTTACAGTGAGCTTGTAGATCTGCTATTTTCAATATGTACAATGCCTTGTTATCACATGGCTACAGATGTCTGACAATTTGGGATATAATTGGAAAATAGCAGATCTACAAGCTCAACGCGTCGCATTGTGAGCTTGTAGATCTGCCATTTTCAAATAGCCAAAGTTTAAATAGGGCTGAAGTGGTTAGTGTAGCCTATGTTTTTTAAACAACAATCTAAATCTACAAAGGAACTCAAGTTTTCAAAACATTGTAGTGGATTACAAGTACAATATTTGTCTATCAATGCCAACATACCAAATAAGCAATGCAACACTGTACAGTACTCACACCGCAAATGTACAAAGATAGATTAGACAGACATAGCCTGAGCACAAGGCATGAGCATGTCAATATAGGGACAATAGCAGATCTACAAGCTCAGAAAATCAGCTTGTAGATCTGCTATTTTAAATAAAGGTTAAGTGGTGTGACCATGTGTGACCACACACACACACACACAGAGAGATCTTGAAAATTGAACCAGACAAGTCAGTGTGCTGAAAAATTTGCCACATATGGATAAGACAGACACAGATGAGACACAATAGGCCTGTTAAATGGCATCAACTATGGGTCATTTATTCAACCCCTAACCACACCTCTAATCACCCCCCTATTATCACCTTTCAGTCAGCTGACAACTCTATAGAAACTTGAAGCAACACATACTTGTCACCTGTACATGCATAATAGACAATAGCAGATCTACAAGCTCAGAAGTGATCTACAAGTGAGCTATGTAGATCGGCCATTTAAAATGAAGCAACAAGCTTACAGTGAGCTTGTAGATCTGCTATTTTCCAAACATTATAAACTCACAGCGAGCTTGTAGATCTGCTATTTTCGAATATGTATAATGCCATGTTATCACATGGCTACAGATGTCTACCAATGTGGGATATAATTGGAAAATAGCAGATCTACAAGCTCAAAGTGTCGCATTGTGAGCTAGTAGATCTGCCAAAGTTTAAATAGGGCTGAAGTGGGGCTGAAGTGGTTAGTGTAGCCTATGTTTTTTAAACAACAATCTAAATCTAAAAAGTTTTCAAAACATTGTAGTGGATTACAAGTACAATATTTGTCTATCAATGCCAACATACCAAATAAGCAATGCAACACTGTACAGTACTCACACCGCAAATGTACAAAGATAGATTAGACAGACATAGCCTGAGCACAAGGCATGAGCATGTCAATATAGGGACAATAGCAGATCTACAAGCTCAGAAAATCAGCTTGTAGATCTGCTATTTTAAATAAAGGTTAAGTGGTGTGACCATGTGTGACCACACACACACACACACACACACACACACACACACACACAGAGAGATCTTGAAAATTGAACCAGACAAGTCAGTGTGCTGAAAAATGTGCCACATATGGATAAGACAGACACAGATGAGACACAATAGGCCTGTTAAATGGCATCAACAATGGGTCATTTATTCAACCCCTAACCACACCTCTAATCACCCCCCTATTATCACCTTTCAGTCAGCTGACAACTCTATAGAAACTTGAAGCAACACATACTTGTCACCTGTACATGCATAATAGACAATAGCAGATGTACAAGCTCAGAAGTGATCTACAAGTGAGCTATGTAGATCGGCCATTTAAAATGAAGCAACAAGCTTACAGTGAGCTTGTAGATCTGCTATTTTCCAAACATTATAAACTCACAGCGAGCTTGTAGATCTGCTATTTTCGAATATGTATAATGCCATGTTATCACATGGCTACAGATGTCTACCAATGTGGGATATAATTGGAAAATAGCAGATCTACAAGCTCAAAGTGTCGCATTGTGAGCTAGTAGATCTGCCAAAGTTTAAATAGGGCTGAAGTGGGGCTGAAGTGGTTAGTGTAGCCTATGTTTTTTAAACAACAATCTAAATCTAAAAAGTTTTCAAAACATTGTAGTGGATTACAAGTACAATATTTGTCTATCAATGCCAACATATCAAATAAGCAATGCAACACTGTACAGTACTCACAACGCAAATGTACACAGATAGATTAGACAGACACAGCCTGAGCACAAGGCATGAGCATGTCAATATAGGGACAATAGCAGAGCTACAAGCTCTGAAAATCAGCTTGTAGATCTGCTATTTTAAATAAAGGTTAAGTGGTGTTACCACACACACACACAATTTATTCAACCCCTAACAACACCTCTAATCACCTTTCAGTCAGCTGACAACTCTATAGAAACTAGAAGCAACACATACTTGTCACCTGGATGCCAGTGGTTCTCAAACTATTGTAATGTCAAAGAGCTTCCATTTTTAGCCTATGCACAAGACCACAGACCCCCATAATAAATGGAAAATAGGATCAGGATGTTACACACCTTGCAGTAGGTCTGGGATAGTCTGTCTGTCACCTGGGTCCACAGCCAGAGCTGTAAAAAAAGAAATACAATATTTTAGACACAGAGTTATGAAAGTACATGCATATCAATAGACAATAGCAGATCTACAAGCTCACACGTGATCTACACGTGAGCTTGTAGATAAGCTATTTAAAAAAGGCTACAAGTTTACAGTGAGCTTGTAGATCTCATATTTTCAAATATGTATAATGCCTTGTTATCACATGGCTACAGAGTCTGCCAATTTTAGAGATAATTGTTAAATAGCAGATCTACAAGCTCACAATGTATAGCATTGTGAGCTTGTAGATCTGCCATTTTCAAATAGAAAAGTTTGAGTAGGGCTTAAGTGGTTAATGTAGCCAATGTTTTTTAAATAATAATCAAAATCAACTAACTAAAGTAGTTTTCAAATAATTGTAGTGGATCAAAAGTTCAACATTTGCCTCTGAGATGAAGTACAATACAAGTACAATAGTGGATAGAAGTACAAGCAGAATATTTATCTATCTATGCCTGCCAACTGTGGGTGCGTTCGGAAATTACGCACCGGAGCACACTCGCCTATTAGTTTGTATTGGCCAGTGCGCTCAGTGCTGTATTTTCGAACGTGCCCTGTCTGTGTCGAGACAGACACAAACAAAGCTCCAAGGAGCTGTGTGTGACGTCACTGCCATGCGGAAGTTGTAAGCATACATTTATAGCCGTTAGCATCGGTTAGCCTAGCTGACGAATCCTTGTTGTTTTTAACCTAGTTTCAGATCAACTGTCGCTGCTTAAAGTTAGTTTTAGCAGATCTACAAGCTCAATTTTAGCAGACAAGATATAACAAATGCAATGTTGATTAAAAGCTGCATTCTGCGTTATATAATGAATTGTTATAGACAGGTCGATGGCAAAACTAAACAATAAAAGCCTGGAGATCGAGGCTCGGTTGATGGTGACGTGATTGTATGAAAACAAAGTCACCAACAAACTGGCGATTGCACTTAATTCATTTAAGGCCCGTACATGTACATACACGTTCACATTTCAAATATAAAGTGCTTACCTCATGGCCACGGATGTAACAATTCCGTTCGGGCCTTCAGAAGTACCCGTATCTTCAGTATTGTTAAATAAAAAGCATTTTAATCCGATCGGTGGCCATTTTCTCAGCATGTCCTCCATATGCTTTCAACTACGCGACCCCATCGGTTGGTAGGTGTACTGCACTCTGATAGAGTGTGCTAACTATGAGAAAATGGCCACCGATCGGATTAAAATGTTTTTTTATTGAACAATACGGAAGATACGGCTACTTCTGAGGAACCATACATAATTATAACATCCGTGGCCATGGAGTAAAAACTTTGTTTGAAATCTGAACGTTGAAGTAGATTAGAGGGTCCAAAAAGGGAGAAAGTGCAAACACCAGGTTGCAGTTCATCCATGACCGTCGTGTGGTCCAAGGCTACAATCAGAGTTATGAACTGAAAGCGATATAAAGTATTACTCACCTCAGACAAAAGACGACGAAATGAAAGTCTTCCGAAGAAAACAAAGTAGATCGATGATATAATATGAAGCTAAATCAAGAAGATCCGTTTCCAATAGTAAATGACCGAGGCTATCGCCGGATTTTGATTTGTGAGAAGGAAGCGTGTGAATGCTGTGAGTCTAAGGGGAGGGACAAAATCAGCAAGAGCTGTGATTGGTCTGCTCAGGCAAAAGAGTCAGAACAAGTCCGGGCAAGCCCTGTCGCAACCCCTCCCCCCCACGAACCTCGCGTCACCAGTGTTTCCAACTCGGAGGAACCCCCCCCCCCCACACACACACACACACACACACACACACACACACACACACACACACACACACACACACACACACACACACACACACACACACACACACACACACACTAAACCATTTCCGTATCCTTTCTAAAGCGGATAAAGCCGTTGGCTCTGAAATGCATGTAAAATTTATGCTGCTTTCATAGAACAAACAAAAAGACATTGAAGTATTAACCAAAAATAGATACATTTGTTTTAAATGCAAACGTCATTTTATTAATTTAAAAGTTAAAAAGAAGAAGTTAGCGAAATATATAACAGCAATAATAATAATAATAATAATAATAATAATAATAATAATAATAATAATAATAATTAAAAAAACACAGAAGCCAGTTACATTACTAATTTCTCCCAGAAAATATACTTAAAGTACCAGAAGTAAAAGTACTAATTATGCAGAATGTCCCATTTCAAGTTTTCAAATGCATACAATGTATACAAATCTTTAGAAAATAGCAGATCTACAAGCTCACAACGCATCGGGCACTAGGGATAACTGGGCACCAAAACCGAGGGAAATGTGGGCACCTGGTCAACTGGGCACTAGGGACAACTGGGCACTAGGGACAACTGGGCACCAAAACCATCTGGGCAGTAGGGACATGTGGGCATCTGGACAACTGGGAACTGGGCATTTGGGACATGTGGGCAACTGGACAACTGGGCACCTGGAGGAATGGGCACCTTAATTAGGATTTGTGTTTTTTGTACTTTACACAGCATGATAAGCTCACAACGCATCGGGCAATAGGGATAACTGGGCACCAAAACCTAGGGAAATGTTGGCACCTAGTCAACTGGGCACTAGGGACAACTGGGCACCAAAACCATCTGGGCAGTGGGGACATGTGGGCACCTGGACAACTGGGAACTGGGCACTTGGGACATGTGGGCATCTGGACAACTGGGCACCTGGAGGAGTGGGCACCTGAATTAGGATTTGTGTTTTTTGTACTTTACACATAGTGTGTTTTGAAGAAAATTCAAAATGGCGGAAAATCTATCCAGACGGAAATGGGCGTGGCGTACATGGGGAGTTGCGTCATGACCCAAGGAATCTAGGGAAAAGGAAATTTTGATTTTACGACCTACGGTTCAAGAGTTATAGGCCAAAAGGTAAAGTGGGCTGTTATAGCGCCACCATGTGGCCGACTGGTGTGATTTTTTTTAAACAATTTTGCAATAAACTATTAACCTCCCCTCCAAGTCATGTAACTGTAGCCCTTATGGTTTCCGAGAAAAAAATACTTGAATGGGAGTTTTTGCAATTCCCATTAAAGTGGATGGGGAAATTTAATGCACTAATAAATCAATATAAAAAAATCTATCCAGACGCAAATGGGCGTGGCCTATATAAGGAGTTGCGTCATGACCCAAGGAATCTAGGGAAAAAGAAATTTTGATTTTACGACCTACGGTTCAAGAGTTATAGGCCAAAAGGTAAAGTGGGCTGTTATAGCGCCACCATGTGGCCGACTGGTGTGATTTTTTTAAAAATAATTTTGCAATAAACTATTAACCTCCCCTCCAAGTCATGTAACTCTAGCCCTTATGGTTTCCGAGAAAAAAATACTTGAATGGGAGTTTTTGCAATTCCCATTAAAGTGGATGGGGAAATTTAATGCACTAATAAATCAATATCAAAAAATCTATCCAGACGCAAATGGGCGTGGCCTATATGGGGAGATGCGTCGTGACCCAAGGAATCCAGGTGAAAAGAAATTTTGATTTTACGACCTACGGTTCAAGAGTTATAGGCCAAAACGTAAAGGGGGCTGTTATAGCGCCACCATGTGGCCGATTGGTGTGATTTTTTTTTAAATAATTTTGGACTAAATTATGAACCTCCCCTCCAAATGTGGTAACTCTAGCTCTTACGGTTTCTGAGAAAGAAATACTTGAATTAGAGTTTTTTCACTTTTACATTAAAGCGGATGGGGAAATTTAATGCACTAATAAATCAATATCAATTAAACTATTTAACCAATCTCTTAGCAAAATACAAGCGCACGATTCCAGGTCAAGACGGTCATTTTGAGATATGGCACAACATTGGGAGATAAAAACTGTGGGAGAAATAGCAGTTTGAAATATTGTTTATCTATAAATAAAGAGTATAGAGTACTATAGTCTGGTTGCCCTGTTAGGGCAACCACACTAACTAGACGCGTCGCAATTCAGGGCAATTGCAGAGTGTGGTTGCGCCGACGCGATTCGCGGGTCGGTGCCGCCGGGACCCGAGTAATACGCTGGGAGGAATACCGTCGGAGGCTGCGGCAATTACATTGTCACGTCACTCCTGAGATCACTTGCTTTTCATTTTGAGAGGATTGATCCCCCAAAAATCATGTTTTTGCATAAAACGGTTACGTTTTGGGCATTTGTGGCACCCTCCATGGGTCAAAGTGGAAATTATTTTGGGGATTCGTTGAGTAAACCACCCTCGACATGTGATTCAAATTTGGGATTGACCGGACGTTTCGTTCGTGATTTGTAGCATTTTTGGTAAAACGGGCCCCTCCCACTAACTTTGGAAGCCATTTACGGACGAACGGTAAGGACTATCAAAATGCCGTTTGGATATGTTCATCGCATGGGCCCAGAGATCATGTGTACCGATTTTTGTGAAATTTGGACAAAATATGTGGGAAAAGGAGCTAAAAGTGTGTTTTGAATCAAATTCAAAATGGCGGAAAATCTATCCTGACGCAAATGGGCGTGGCCTATATGGGGAGATGCGTCGTGACCCAAGGAATCCAGGGGAAAATAAATTTTGATTTTACGACCTACGGTTCAAGAGTTATAGGCCAAAACGTAAAGGGGGCTGTTATAGCGCCACCATGTGGCCGATTGGTGTGATTATTTTTTCAATAATTTCGGACTAAATTATGAACCTCCTCTCCAAATCTGGTAACTCTAGCTCTTACGGTTTCTGAGAAAAAAAAACTTGAATTTGAGTTTTTTCACTTTTCCATTAAAGTGGATGGGGACATTTAATGCACTAATAAATCAATATCAATAAAACTATTCAACCAATCTCTTAGCAAAATACAAGCACACGATTCCCGGTGAAGCCGGTCATTTTGACATATGGCACTAAATTGGGAAAAATAAACTGTGGGAGGAGTAGCGCGCCAAAGTATTGTTTATCTAGAAAGAATAAAGGGTATAGAGTACTATAGTCTGGTTGCCCTGTTAGGGCAACCACACTAATAATAATAATATAATAATAATAATAATTATTATTATTATTATAATTATTATTATTATTATTATTATTATTATAAACAACAAAAGCAAGGTAGATTCCAACCAGGAACTGTCAAATGTCTCCTAAACAATTTTAATAGATTTAATTAACAACAAATATCAATTAAATAATAAAAAAAATTGAATTGTAAAATTAAAATATTTATTAGTCCAAATTAAGTCACAGGCTTTTACATTTTTTGTAGGCCCCTCCCACTAATTGTGCAAGCCAATTACATTGTCACATGTCATCAGAGATCATGAGTGGATTGGTCCAAAAATAATCATGTTTTTGCATCAAACGGTTACGTTTTGCACAGTTGTGGTGCCCCCTATGGGTCAAAGTGGAAATGCTTTTGGGGATTCGTTGAGTAAACCATCCTCGACATGTGATTCAAATTTGGGATCGATTGGACTTTTCGTTCGTGATTTTTGGCATTTTTGGTAAAACGGGCCCCTCCCACTAACTTTGGAAGCCAATTACGGACGAACGGTAAGGACTATCAAAATGCCGTTTGGATATATTTATCGCATGGGTCCATAGATGACCTGTACCGATTTGTGTGAGATTTGGACAAAATTTGTAGGAAAAGGAGCAAAAAGTGTGTTTTGAAGAAAATTCAAAATGGCGGAAAATCTATCCAGACGCAAATGGGCGTGGCCTATATGGGGAGTTGCGTCATGACCCAAGGAATCCAGGGGAAATTTTTTGATTTTACGACCTACGGTTCAAGAGTTATAGGCAAAAACGTAAAGGGGGCTGTTATAGCGCCACCATGAGGCCGAATGGTGCAATTATTATTTTAATAATTTCGGACTAAATTATAAACCTCCCCTCCAAATCTGGTAACTCTAGCTCTTACGGTTTCTGAGAAAAAAAAACTTGAATTTGAGTTTTTTCACTTTTACATTAAAGTGGATGGGGACATTTAATGCACTAATAAATCAATATCAATAAAACTATGCAACCAATCTCTTAGCAAAATACAAGCACACGATTCCCGGTGAGGCCGGTCATTTTGACATATGGCACTAAATTGGGGAAAATAAACTGTGGGAGGAGTAGCGTGCCAAAGTATTGCGTGCTTCAGTTAACCAAGAACAATAGTCTGGTTGCCCTGTTAGGGCAACCACACTAATAAGGCACAATGAAGCTGCAGTGTTAGGAGAGTAGAGTTAGGCAGAAATGTCAATTTTACCCCTTTTTTGGCAATTATGCTATGAGGCTAACAAAATAACATCTTGCTATCAGTCACGACCATGAAGCAGACAGTCACCGCATGAAGATGAGTTGAAATATCACAGATAAGAGTGACAGAACAACTGAGATGAATTGACACCGTGAATATGTAGATGTAATGCAAAAGTATTTGAAATATTAAGTAGTTCCTCTTGAATTTACACAGACATATTGGTACTCGAGGAAGACACTGGAAGAGTAAATGGGGAAAAAAGAAAGGAGACCAGATCAAAAGCAAATGTACACTGTGTACTGTACACCATGTATGAATTGTTTATTGTTCATTGCAGATCCCCATTAGTCACTTAGTCAGTAATGAGGACTATTCTTCCAGTTCACCTTCATTAAAACAAAATATATGGTATTGAACATACAATGCAACATCAGACACGTCATGTTGAAAATTAAGCTCTCCGAGTCCATTGAGTCCACCTGCTCCTGTCAATGTCAACCAGAGGTCATAGACATTGGTGGGAAGATGAAGATTGTAAAATAAATACAGCTAAAGTCATTGATTCAAGTTCTCTCATCAGACCCGGAAAAACATTTGAAACATTACTCAGATTTTGGTAAAATGTGCTCGCAAGTTCAAGTTGCAGAATCCACAGAAAGTGCAGCAATTTGTTTTGAATCTGTTCATGAGTTTATTTATCTTGCTTTCTTAATGGTTTCTATTTCTTATGGGAGTGACAACATACACTAGAGTCCCCATTTCACCCCTGTACACACCTTTGTGGGTATTAGGCCGGCTGACACAAACAAAAACAAACACAAAGGTGATGGAGATGTGTGTTGTGTATTACTGCAATGCAAAACATTTATAATAACACAAAAGGTTGATGGACAATGATTGACAGATACACAAATGATGCTTCCAACTGGGAAATGTGTAACATCTGAAGGCTCTCAACCCATGAGAACCAGGCAAACTTGGCATGGTATATGTTTTTATCCACCTCATCGTATGATGAGTTATTTGATTCCTCATCATACGATAGCGCTGTGTGGCGAAAATCCACATATTTCTAGTATTTCCGCAATGTCTGAACATTGTGGAACATTTTCCACTCATTTTAACTTGACCAACATAGGAATGCCAGGTTGAAAGTGGTTAAATGAAGGCACGGTGGCGCAGTCGGTAGCGCTGTCGCCTCACAGCTAGAAGGTCCTGGGTTCGATTCCCGCCGGGGACGCTGTGGGCGCTGGGGGCGTGTCTTCTCCTCCGCGTCATCAGCGCCCATACCCTAGGTGGGGTTGGCGAAAGGGCCTACTCTGTGTGGAGTTTGCATGTTCTCCCCGTGTCTCCTAGGGTAGTTAATACCCTCACAAAAACATGTAGTAATCCTGGTCACTATACTGCCTCCCCCTGGTCAGCCGGGGCGCCTGATGGAGGGGAAGGGAACTGGTTGGAATAACGTGTTCCTTCCACGCGCTACGTCCAACCAGGGAAACTCCCCCCTGTCAGGTGACAAGAAGGTCAGTTGGCTCTCATGCATTGAAGGAAGCATGAGCTCGGCCCTGGCCTCCCTACTGTGGGGGACTGGTGTAGTGCTGGTGTAGGGCTGGTATAGCGCCCTGGATCACTTAGGAAATTGGCACCGGGTGAAAAAAATGGGTTACAAAAATCGCGGGATAAAAAAAAATTAAATTAAAAAGAAAGTGGTTAAATGATCAGTTTAGCCACATCCTCAACACATGACATACTTAATGTGTGTGTCTGCATATTTTATCACAATGCATATTTATCGCGTGTGTGTGTGTGTGTGTGTGTTGCAGATGTCGTTCCTATGAGGACTGCTGTGGGACTCGTTGCTGTGTCAGAGCGCTGTCCATTCAGAGACTATGGTACTTCTGGTGAGTTTATCCTCTCTCTCATGTCGTCTGGACGTCACGCCACTCTGTTCCTCCCAGGAAGTTTGGCTTTTGAATGCACACATGTCGTGAGCGTCCACACACACACACACACACACACACACACACACACACACACACACACACACACAAACACGCAAATCTACACGTTGTGAGCTTATGTAAGTATTTTTCACAATCTTTCACAATTATAAGTGGAACATTTTCCACTCATAATAATCTGACCAAAATAGGAATGCCAGGTTGCATAAGGTTGGGTGAGAAAATCATTACTCTGACATTTCAAATTCAATGGTTGTCTCGCGTTGCCACATTTTCTGTTCTACTACTGGTCAGCTCATATTCACAAACTAACAATACCGGCTCCACTCACCTGAGACATTATGGTGCAGGTTGGAGGCACAGTCATGTTCCTCATCCTCCCTAATGGCCCTACTCACCTCCCCACTACCAGTCAACCCGCCGTCCACGTTCACAGTCAAACCAGTGGTGTGAGCC
This sequence comes from Gymnoscopelus braueri, assembly GCF_963280865.1. Lineage (NCBI taxonomy): Eukaryota > Metazoa > Chordata > Actinopteri > Myctophiformes > Myctophidae > Gymnoscopelus > Gymnoscopelus braueri. The sequence continues at coordinate 39,152,240 of NC_137623.1, forward strand.
ACTCTTAAAATCTGGTTTCAATGTAGGCGTCATTTTAAGTTCACGTCAGCTTCCACCCTGATGCCCTTGGTGAAAAACCATCTGTTCACCCCATCACTTGTAGACACTTCCTATATGTTTTGGCAGAACAAAGATATAAAGATTTTCAGAGTTCTTTTCAAAGATGGCTCCTTTTCACAGTTTTTCCGATTTAACCGTAGATTTAAATTGACCCGCATCACGTCTGTTCCGCTACTTTCAAGTCAGACACGGTGCCTCTGCTCTTTTCCCTTATTATCCATCCCTACCTCGCAGTGAGCATTGGGATGACTTTCTGACTTTTAAACCCCATCAACAATCACTCATTTCCAGAATATATGACAAGCTTTATGACCTGTAGTTAAAGCCTGTGCGGCGCTGGCTTGGGAACACATCTCACAGATTGGGAGGGAGTGGGAGGAAGCAATACACAGAATACAATCAAGCACACCTCGTACAAGGCTAGAACTTATACAGTTAAAAGTACTACACAGAGTTCACTTTTCAAAATCTCTATCCAAAATATTTCCTTCAATATTAGATCAATGTGAAAGATGTCACTCTTCTCCATTGTCAAAGGTTTTGGGATTACATATACAGACGAACCCTTTAGTAGTGATATACTGTAAGTGGTTGCGCTCAGATAAACTCTACACTATCAGATATACTAGCTTTCACATCCCTCTTTGGCTAGACATTGCATTCTATTGTTATAGAAATCACCCAAGGCTCCATCTACGTACCTCTATGTGGGCCTCCCAGGGATGTAATGTCTTATCTTAAATTAGAAAAGATAAAATCCTCTGTAAAGGGTAACTCTGCAAGTTTCTTCCATGAATGGAATCCTTTTATAACCTACTTTAACTAGGTTAACAAACTCTGCCCCTTGACTGAATCCCCCCGTACCCTCTCCTAGTCCCTTCCCACTCCCTATCCATTCCCTCTCGTCTTCATCCTCCTCTTTTTTCCTTCCTCTTCCATTTTCTTTCTCCCTCTTCTTTCCTTTTTTTTAGTTACATTGTAGTTACTAACTTAGAATCAGTTTTACTTGCTTTATCTTTGACAACGGTGTGAACAATCTCCCCCCCCCCACACAATTTTGCATTTTATACACATCTGCCTGTGAGTACCTCCATGTATAACATCATTGAAATCTACATCTACTTGAATACTATTTACTACACTGTTGTCGTTGTTTCTTGTGGTTTTTATTTCATTTATTCTATTTATTTTGTTTATACTATTGTAGATGAACACACACACCTGTATGCCTGATCCATTGTATTTGGTGTTCCCTAAAAAAATAAGGAATGCCATGTTGAAGGTGGTTAAAATGTTCAGTTTAAAGGAGAAGGTAAAACATCCGCACACTGGTTCAAAGCTCCCAAAACTTTTATTAATGGTGCCATTAACCTATTTAGACCAGAGGCCGATTCTAAAAACGCCTTCTAAATCCTGACCTAAGTTTTCAGATTTAAAAAAAAAAAATTATATATATTTATTTAAAAAATATAAAACATGTTGCTATATACTGTTCATAGCAACAACAACCCCAAAACGGGTTCCCGTCTTGAAAGGTATAGTTACAAATAGGGGTTCCTGCCCTAAATGGGTTAATAAAATAAATTTTTGGTACTTTAACCCAGTGTGCAAGGAGAAGTGTTTTACCTTACCCTTCATTCTTGCCTTGATGTCCAGCACCTGGCCTAAACACAGGTACAAGATGTGCACACAATCTCCTCTGTAAATGTTCAGTTTAGCCACAATCCTCAACATCAATACATGATATGACATATAGTACTTAAATGAATGCTATGTGTGTGTGTCTGCCACATGCCAGACTGCCTCCACAACTCTTTTTTTTTACAAAGACGCTTGTGTGACAGGGGCCCATGCACAGAACACACACTGTAATCATTATTTTCTCAATTTCTAAACGAAAGTCTATGCAATACACATAAGTTACTAAAATAAAGGTTTGGCATAGGAATGATCCCATCAAACATAAAAATACATAAATGCAGTATGAAGCAGCTACTGATACTGTAAGTGATCATAACATGACTTAAAAGGGTCATTTACTCCGTCATAATCAGCAACATTACCAACTGCATTAGCTACTGTACAAAGTAGCTTCAATGTACTGTAGGCTGCTACTTGACTAAGTACTGTAACGTATAGTGTAGCTAGCTAGCTACTTGAAAGAGAGCTTTTATACACGCTTTGTTGTATGAAGCATAGTGAAAATAGCAGATCTATAAGCTCACAACATGTCACATGGCGATTATGAGCTCGTTCAAATGCTATTTTTTTTTCTTTTTTGCTCTACACCAAATGTGTTCGCCGAAAATAGCCAATGTACGACCTCACGCAACGCATCGCAACGCTATATGCGGTTTTTCGGCGAGTCTTCCCCTCAGAGTATAGGGATGGTTATGGTTCATGTGGTTAATCATACAGAGAGAATACACTCGAGGCCTGAAAATGGGGCTTGTACTTTCAGCCCATTTGGTTTGAGTTGTGACAGCCCAAAAGGGTTTGTGTGACAAATGAGGCCTTTCTCCACTGCTCTCTTTCTCTCCTTGTTTCCTCTGTATGCCTTCGGTTTCCTTACCTTTCTCTCTTCTCCTCCCTACATCTCACTACACGTCCAGTAACAGAGAGTGTACGGCCCCCTTTTGTTTACATTTGTACAGTCTGGGAGTTAAAAGAACGTTGCAGATTTTGCTGTGCAGCTCCACAGCAACACTATCTATCACGATCTGAATCCCCTACAGCAGTGTTTTTCCCAAACAGTGTGCCGAGGCAGGCTGGTTTGCCTTGACGCGAGTCACAAGTGTGCCCTTGGGATTTTGTGAAAAATGTACATTATCATTGCAGTATACAAGCATTTACTATATCGGAGCCAAGAATCAAACAATGTACCTGTATTTGTCACTACAGGTAAAAGCGGTGAAATGCTAGTGTGCCAATGTCCGTAAGTGGTTAACTGCAACACACAATAAGTTTGAGAACCATCGCCTTTGAGCCACAGCTCTACGGTAAGGCGCTGTGAACTATTGACACACTGGTGACACGAGTCACAAGTGTACATGAGAATTCAGTCAAAGTGGACAGAATACGCACAAACGCACGCACTTACACACAGACAGACAGACGACAACACACACACTTGTGCACAATGCAATGGGCTTTGGTCATCCGTCTTATCAGTGTAAGTGCACTTAGTCCCCACAAGAATACAAGTGGCCTAGGCCTAAAACAAATGTGCATTCACACATGAGCGTGCACACGCACGCACGCACACACACACACACACACACACACACACACACACACACACACACACACACACACACACACACACACACACACACACACACAATCTCTGCACATGGTGTTTGCATCTGGGGGGCCATCTTCGCTGCGCAGAGGAGTGGGCGACCGCATTGATTTCACTGGGATGAGGACGTCATTGTCCTTGTTGCCACGGTCACTCACTGTACATGATGCCTGTGCATGATTCATACTTCATGTGTGTGTGTGTGTTTGTGGGTGTGGGTGTCGGGCGTCGAGAATAGCCAAGCTTGCAGGTCTGCTATTTCTCGGCCGTTCTCGGTGCGACATAAATTAGCCAGGCTTTACCCCACTCCCCCACCCTGTTCTTCTGTAAATGAAGTGCTGCGCTTCTTTGCCATGGAAACCAGTTACATGAGCTCACAGCCTTGGTGAAGTACAATTGGGGGTGTGTGTGTGTGTGTGTGTGTGTGTGTGTGTGTGTGTGTGTGTGTGTGTGTGTGTGTGTGTGTGTGTGTGTGTGTGTGTGTGTGTGTGTGTGTGTGTGTGTGTGTGTGTGTGTGTGTGTGTGTGTGTGTGTGTGTGTGTGTGTGTGTGAATGCACATTTTTTTAGGCCACTTGTATTCTTGTGGGGACTAAATGCACTTACACTGAAAGACGGATGACCAAAGCCCATTGCATTGTGCATACGTTTGGTTTATATTTTCAGATTAAAAATATCTTTGGGCGATCCGATAGCCGAATGCTTAGGGTACATACCACAGGTATGCAAAATGGCTTCATCAAGGAAGAAGACAAGTGGAAGTGAAAGGCAAAAGGGAAGGATATGATGCAGTAATGGTCAAGTATGTATTCAAACGTGACCAAACTCTCTCGCCCTCTATCTCTGTCTGTCTGTCTGTCTGTCTGTCTGTCTGTCTGTCTGTCTGTCTGTCTGTCTGTCTGTCTGTCTCTCTCTCTCCCAGGCTGTTGTTGATGATGGGGGTGCTGTTCTGCTGTGGAGCAGGGTTCTTCGTCCGCAGGCGGATGTACCCCTCCCCTCTGAGTGAAGAACCTGCCTTCAATGTGTCCTTCACCAGGCAGCCCGTCTCCACACCAGGTCACCCACTAACACACACACACACACACACACACACACATCTTTGTCACTGTCGGGCAGAATCCTTGTATCTCCACATTTCAATGTTTGTTTTTGATCCCTTTTGGCTCTGGAGTGAAAACATCAGGGAACCCCTGTTCTAGACTGCTGTTATGGAGAAATCTCTGAAGGGCTCTGTACCTCATTGATCTTACAATCAATGTGAAACTTGACGCGGTTGAAGAGGCCGAGAGAGAGAGCAAAGAGAGTAAGAGATAAATAATTGAAGAGGTAAATCTATGTTGTAAATCGAGGATAAGCTGAACTGGAGCTCTCTCTTCCCTCAGGGCAACTGAATATTATGGTACTTTTCCACTATCAGCTCAAAACCACTCCATTCTACTCACATTTTGGGTTTTCCATTAGGCAGTCCCAATTCTTTTGAACGTTTTCAAAAATACATACAAATTATACAGTTTACTTTTTCTTTTTGGTGTGGGTGTGTGTGCCTACAGTATCAGTATAGACACCAGGTTTAAAAAAGCAGTGAATTTTCAGGCAAATCATGGTCAGTATCATGTCAGTATCATTCATGGTCAGTATCATCATGGCCAGTATCATGGTCAGTATCATGTCAGTATCATGGTCAGTATCATGGTCAGTATCATGGACAGTATCATGTCAGTATCATGTCAGTATCATGGTCAGTATCATGGACAGTATCATGTCAGTATCATGTCAGTATCATGGTCAGTATCATGGTCAGTATCATGTCAGTATCATGGTTAGTATCATGGTCAGTATCATGTCAGTATCATGGCAGTATCATGGTCAGTATCATGGTCAGTATCATGGTTAGTATCATGGTCAGACCATGGTCAGTATCATGTCAGTATCATGACAGTATCATGACAGTATCATGGGTCAGACCATGGTCAGTATCATGTCAGTATTATGGTCAGCATCATGGTCAGTATCATGTCAGTATCATGTCAGTGAGGACAACTCTCCTACCCGGATACTACCGTCAGGAGAAGGCGTGCTCTACTCAAGGGGATCTTGAGAAGTAGTCTCTTGGGATTAACTGGGTGCAGATTCTTGATAATACATGAAATAAAGGAACATCCGCACTCTCTTCAGTTATATTCTTGATTTATTTTTAAGGGTGAACAGCCGCATCAGACAGGTCTATCTAGAGAAACGGACGCGTTTCGGCACGTCGGCCTTCCTCAGCGTTTCAAACTAGAATACATCAAACAGGATGTGACATATATAGCTATGCGATAGAGTACAGCTGATTCTCATTGGTGAATACAATTCACTTACAATTCATTGTACTATTAATGTATACATTAAGCATTACACATAGTATTTGTTTAGAAAAAAAATTCTTAAAGTTTCCACAACCTCCACAACCAGAGTAAACAATTCATAGAAAACTGTAATTACAGAGCACAAGAGTAATATTAGAAATAAAGATGAGAAGTCTCCAGTTGCCAGGCACTATAATATGGTTAAACATGACATATGTACACTAAGATTTCAAGGTTTAGAAGTAGTCAATCCACTGAGAAGAGGTGGGGACAGAGACCGTGTTCTATTACAAAGGGAGGCTTACTGGATCCATGCATTAAATACTGAGTTCCCTAAGGGATTGAATGAAGAATTATTATTGAATTGTTTCCTATGAAATGTTTTCTATGAATTGTTTACTCTGGTTGTGGAGGTTGTGGAAACTTTAAGAACATTTTTTCTAAACAAATACTATGTGTAATGCTTAATGTATACATTAATAGTACAATGAATTGTAAGTGAATTGTATTCACCAATGAGAATCAGCTGTACTCTATCGCATAGCTATATATGTCACATCCTGTTTGATGTATTCTAGTTTGAAACGCTGAGGAAGGCCGACGTGCCGAAACGCGTCCGTTTCTCTAGATAGACCTGTCTGCTGCGGCTGTTCACCCTTAAAAATAAATCAAGAATATAACTGAAGAGAGTGCGGATGTTCCTTTATTTCAAGTATCATGTCAGTATCATGGTCAGCATCATGTCAGTATCATGGTCAGTATCATGTCATTATCATGGTCAGTATCATGGCAGTATCATGGTCAGTATCATGGCAGTATCATGGTCAGTATCATGTAGTGCTGCACGATTCTTGCTCAAATGTGAATCACGATTTTCCTCCATAAGAATTGAGATCACGATTCTCACACGATTCTCACACAATTCTCTTGTAAATATAAAAATATTAAGCAAAAAAAAAAAAAACATTTTGTTTTGTTTTTATTGAAAAAAAATTGCCATAATTTAAAATCGAGATTGCATAGGTGTCTGAATAGAGATCACGATCTTTTTTCGATTAATTGTGCAGCACTAGTATCATGTCAGTATCATGGTCAGTATCATGGTCAGTATCATGGTCAGTATCATGGTCAGTATCATGGTCAGTATCATGGTCAGTATCATGTCAGTATCATGGTCAGTATCATGGTCAGTATCATGTCAGTATCATGTCAGTATCATGGTCAGTATCATGGTCAGTATCATGTCAGTATCATGTCATTATCATGGTCAGTATCATGGTCAGTATCATGGTCAGTATCATGGTCAGTATCACGGTATAATGTCAATAATTAATCAACGCAACCCACACTGTCAGTTAACAAGTAATAAACTATACATCAATAGTAATTCATTATAAATAACAGTTTTTTTGTCTCTCCTCTGCAGTTTCCCAGCAACCAGGAGGCATGCCGGGTTTCGGCGTCAACGGCATGACTGGAGGAGACCCGTGTATGTCGGCCCCCGCTTACGCGGCGCAGCCCGGCTCGGCTCACGCCATGATGGGCCCCTACCCCCTGCCTCCGTCCTACTACAACCACCCGCCTCCGCCCTACGAACAACTGTTCAACACGGACAAGAAGTAACGTCAGGAACGGGGGTGGGGGGGGGGGGAGAGGCGGGAGAAACAGCCAACCTGCATTCGTTCCCATGAATGCATGGGAACGAAAAGAGGAGGCCGGGGTGTCCAGGGCAGGGGAGACGGACCCCTCAGACCTCCCCTTCCGTGTTTGGTGACATCATGAGAGGGACAGAGGACAGGAAGTGACGTTACTGTCTTTTATCATGTGGACTTGGAGCCTCACACTTAATTTTGAATGGACCTACTGTAGACTGTAGCGAGTACTATGTTGTACTTTGTAGAGACACGCACACAAACACGCACTCGCTAGCTCGCACGCACACAAACACACACACACACACACACACACACACACACACACACACACACACACACACACACACACACACACACACACACACACACACTCTCTCTTTCTCTGTGTAAATCTATCTAAATGAGATACATGGACCATGTGAGCCTGGTTGGACTACAGTCCAGGCGAATGTGGACATGTGTGTCTCTCTAGCAAACGCAATCACCCAACCTTCTTTTAGACCCACATGGAAATGTTGGTGTTTCACCTGTGAAATGAAGGTGACGTGAAATTTGGCATGCAAACTGAACGTATGAATGTGTTTTGAGTTTGCCCTGCATTGTCTTCTACGGTTCGATTTGTTAAAAAAAGAAGAAAAAAACGTTTCTTAACCACTTAAGCCCTATATCGATACGATGCGATGCGAGAGTGCAGACTAGCCAACACCAACTCGAGACTTCTACATAAAATGTGTTTGTTGAATGACAAATAGCGAAACTAGCCGATCTATAAGCTTGTGACATGCTGTGAGCTTATGGATCTGCTATTCTCACTATTTTTGTAATTAAACATATGAACAGTTTGGACAAATATTGACAAATTTGCCCGAAATATGGACCCCCCAGCGTTAATATTTTTATCATACATTTTTTATTACATTTTTAAATTGTGATATTATCAAACCGAACTATCAAACATAACGCAGTGTACATTTCCTTAATTGATTCAATAAAACATATCCCCACCGGCCATGCAAATGAATGACCAGAGGGGGGTATCGAAAGCAGAGGCAGAGGCAGGGACACCTGATTGGGTAGCGAGGCCGCCTGGGAAACAGAAGGTCCCAGGTTCGATTCCCGGCCCCGGCTATGTGTCGAGGGGTCCATGAGCCAGACACTTAACCCGTAATGACTTCCCCCTGAGCTGCTCAATATGACCACCTGAGCAGCCATCAGCTGGGTGAAGCTGAAACTGAATTCCCCCCTGTGGGGCTACATTACATGAGTGGTTCCCAAACTTTTCTGGATCAGGGCGCACTTGAGTGTGTGCTCGCCGCCCACCCATCTGACCACTTAACACGGCAACCGAATTGAACCCCACTTTCAGAACCACTGGATTATCGTCCGTGTTTGCACTTTGTGTTTGTTTTCGGTAAACATTGTAGCGGCCCTTTGGAAAGACTTTAACGTGATGTAACTACACAGTAATATGCTGTAACTTATCCCTAAAAATACGTTTTTTTTGTTTTGTTTATTTGTAATGACGGAATGTGTGCATTTCTTGATTGTTTTGTGATTACAATGAATTGATTACATCCTTGTAAGATTGTTGTAATAGTGTGGATGCCATAGGCAACCAAAGTATATTGAATGCACATATTCTTATATCCAGCCGCAAAACCTTGATTTAGTCTCTGCCGGGGGGAAACCTCATATTTCCAAAACTGTTACTTTTCAGGATTCAAATTCAAAGTAGCAGATCTAGACTGACATTCTGTCTAAAATCTGAAAAATTATAAGAGTAGCAGATCTATTGGCTTAATTGTCTTAATAATATACACAAACATCTTAAATCATGAATGTAATGTCCAATCAAACACTAATTTAAACACATGTTCCAGGGTGGGGCTGTCACGATCATGACATTTTACTCGACGTTTAATTGTCATACAAATAATTACAATTAACGATTTAATTGTGTTTTTGGCATTGAACATAAATAAAAACAACTTTTTGCCTTTGTAAACAAAAAATGCACAGGGCAGATAATAATTTTATACTTTCAAAATATTTTAAAAAATAGGGGAAATAGACAATCTTCAAGCTCACAACGTGTCGCATCACAATGCGTTGTGAGCTTGTACGTCTGCTATTTCCGCTATTTTGGGAAAATGTACAGTATGATTGTTTTTTTTACATGGAAACAATTATGATGATTATGCAAAATACTTGCGATTATCTAAAAAAACAATTGCGATTATGTAGTAATTGTAACAGGCCTAGTTCAGGGGCCTCTATAGTGTACCGCCAAAAGCATTTTCATTTCTGGCCTTAAGTGGGCGCCACAAATGCTAAAAGTTGAACTGTATCTAAATGCACCTACAGTTTTTTTTTGATTGATTGAATATTTTATTAGGCAAAAAATGTAAAACAGCACGTCCGTTCATAAAAGTCCTTGCGGACTTGTTTCCAATGAGGGCCTTGGTATTCAATTCATAGGCAGTATCTTACATCCTATCAGCAAGTGCAATGCAGCAAGATTTTGGCACTACGCATACATGTGTAATAATATTGTGTCAAATCAGGAATCGTGCGTTTGTAATTTTCTAAGTAATTTTAATTGATGTGAATTACATTTCTCCAATTCAGAAACCAGATGAGGTGCAAGTACCACACTTTGTAAGGAGCTTTAAAATCACAGCCCTTACTCTCCCAAAACAATGAATATAATAACATGAACCATAGGTCATAGAATCCAGCATTTTCCCATGGATTCCTTGGGTCATGATGATGCAACTCCCCAAATAGGCCCTTCCCATTTCTGATTTCTCGATTTATTTTGCTATTTTGGAATTTGCTTCTTAATGCACACTGGCATAAAAGCTGGGTTGTGTTTCAGACACAAGTTTTAAAGGGATTCTAGTCTAAATAAGCTTTCCTCTGTTCTTCGCCTTACTTTTAATACAGTTAGGCTACACGTTTGTTTTTAGTGCATTATTTCTCTGTATGAGTTTATGGATGTTCAGACAACTAAACTGGACAGACACGGTTCTCTGTTATGATGCCCAATGCACAGCAGAAATATTTGAAGGCCAAAGCAGACGATTGGGCAGCAATGTCATTGCTGTGATCCCAGCATGCATTGCACACAGTCATCCACAGCTGGAAATGGAGTTCAGGAATTAGCAAAGAGCAAAGTCTGTAGTCAACAAGAGATTGTGGTGCCTTGGTTGAATAACTGGTCAACAACAAATACCCAGGTAATATACCATATGCAGATAATTTGTAAAGAAATTATGCAAATTGTTTGAGTTCTTCTTCCTTTTCTGAGTCTCGACACTAAAATCTAGAGCTACTGAGTTCAAGTGTTCCATGATTTATTTGTTTTTTTCTTTTCTGAACTAGAGGTTGGCCCCATTCTGTCTTAAGCAGACATGTTGACGACATTCAAAACTTCTGATGGGCTTTTATTGATGGTTGTCTGCCTTGTCAAATCTGAGTGTGTTGCAGAGAGTACATTTAGCTTCGCAGACTTTCTTACCATCCCTGTTCGATAACCACAAAGGTTCTCCACACAGATGACGTTCTATGGCTCTAGCTCACTATGCTTTCTCTTGTGGTTTGCGTTTCACCTCGCTAAAGAAAACATCTGTGGTTTTCAGGCATGCACTGCACTGCACTTGAGATTAGCTCCGTTTCAATCCACTGTTCATGTTAAGCGTGTCTCCTTCAATATGGATAATGTCTAATTTTAAAACCGAAGATTAAAGAGTTTAATATGGAAATTAGATCAATTCCTCACAGGTAAATCCATTTAGGATTCACTTAAAGTACTCGAGACCCGTGCGGTAATTATGATAGTTCTGACCCGTGCCTGTGAGACTAGTCAATATTTTTGGACTGGATCTGCTCAGGTTCCGGGTTTTTGGTAAGATGGCTAAGATCAGAATCAGGATCAACTCTATTGTCACATCACAGGTTTTCAGGTGTAAAGAAGTGGGTGAAACTATTTTTTGTGCAAGCTCCATCCTTCATAGTTTTAAGAAAGGGGGGAGGGGCAGAGAGTGGGAGAGCAAGAAGGGGAAAAAAAGAAACCGGCCAAAAGAAAAATCGCAGATATGTACATTTATACACAAAGCATAACAAGTAGTATGTAGTTACATTATACATGAAGTTAGACATATATGGTGTAAAAAGTAGCAGGTACTATGTACATGAGGTTAGACATAAGGTGCAGGTTCAAAAAGATAGCAGCAGATGCAGTATATGACTGCAATGGTATACTGTAGTCTAGGAAACGCACACAGGAAAGGAAAAAAAAATGTGATTGTGGAGAACTATGGAAAAATGTGTGACTCCACTCAAACGCTCAAATTATTTTGCAGTTGAGGAGGTTACTCCTTTCATGGTTGTTTAGTCGAGGTCTGTGAGTTAAGGTTTTTTTGTGAGTTGCGTCAGATCATTCATCTTACAGATGAATTGTCTGAATATCAGCAGTACTACTACTACAGTATGTATATTGTGCCTGGTCCCATGGGCCTAATTGAATTCTCTCACTTTGGGTTCCCTGGCAGAAAATGTTCATGAAACGTTGCCATTGCATAATGTGCAAGTAGATTATGTATAAATGACATTGTTTGACCTTTTTTCACATGATATGCAACAGATAATTTTGTAAGTTTGTATCAGCATTTTGTCATGTTCTCACCATTTTGTCTTTCCCCTTTATCCTCCTGCTGCTTCTCTCTTGATTCTTTAACATGAAAATGATCACTAGCTGTCTGTGACACAATTGTAAATAAAGTTCACTTCTGATAAGAGGATTTTGACTCACTGTGGAACTGAAGTCACATTTCCCCTTGCAGTACGCAGTGGTGGAAGGAAGAAGTACTAAAAATGTTTACTTAAGTAAAAGTATCAATACTACAATGTAGAATACAAGTAAAAGTCCGGGTAATCAAAACTTACTCGAGTAAAAGTACAAAAGTATTGGCATCAAAATACACTTAAAGTACCAAAAGTAAAAGTACACATTGTGCAGAATGTCCCGCTTCACAGGTTGTCATGTCTAAAATGTATTAAAAAATATTTTTGAAGTAGGGGGCTGAAGTGATTAATGTATGTTTTGTAATAATAAAAACCTTCAAAGTAACTAAAGTTTTCAAATAATAGTGGAGTAAAAAGTACAATATTTGCCTCTGAGATGTAGTGAAGAAGTAGTAAAAGTATTGAACATTTTAAATACTCCAGTAAAGTAAAACATACCTCAAAATTCTATTTAAGTACAGTACATCTATCTACTTAATTACTATCCACCAATTGCAGTATGTTTTAGTAAAAGTAGTAAAAAAAAAATTGAGAATGTGCATGTGGGTTAAATATGACTGAGCTGTCACTGCGTTGCAGATGCAGTTGTTTTGTATTCTGATTGTGTGCACTGAAAGTGTTTGACTGCTCTACAAAGGAAACCGAAGGGACAGTATGGAATACTACATACAGAAACATCCATTTTAGTTAATAAATTGCATACAAAATATGTTGCTGCCAAGGTGAAGGCAGGAAATCAGGTGTGGGATTGCTCAAGGAAATAACTCAAATCACATTTAAATGTATTCTTTATTTCCAACAATATCAAACCTTGCATGACACTGCTCCTTCTCTTTGTAAAGCATTGGCTATCTAGGAAGCAGAGCATGTTTTTTTTCTTTCTTTTTTTCCATTTAACCACATTACCCATGTTTCCCTATTCTGGGCATGTCAGAACAGGCGAACATGGTCGAAAATAGGTGAACGTTCGGTGAAAATAGCCAATCTACAAGCGTAGATCGGTTATTTTCACTACAGAGAAGCGGTGTACAGGGGGGGGTAAAAAGGAGGGGACCAAGTATAGACCATTGGGGGAACCCCGGTCAACCAAGTATAATATGGGGGTTAAGACAACGCCCCAACACTGCCGTTCTGTTGCTGAAGCTCGAGTTGGGGGATGCAGAATCCATTATAAGACTGAAATCAAATACAGTCACAGGGGGAAATGGCTCACTCATTTACATCATATCCAAATCGTAAGGACATACACCGGCTACATTTACATGAGCACAATATCCACAATACTGACTCATATCCCATTCACGGCATTTCTGGGGATATACCATGTACACACACATTTCCAATTTCCCTATTTCTAGGACTATGAGCGTGTATTTATGCCAAGTGGGACCTGGCAAGTTTCTCAGTTTCTGACTTGAGTAGGTCAAATCCACATGAACAGTCCAAATTATAATGAAAGGTGTTTCTAAACGTCTAAGCAGACCTTCACGTTTCTATTTAGGCAATAGAAACATAACATCTCTTCCACAGCTTCTGCTATTGTGAAAGTAGCCAATCAAATCTACGTTTTTTTTTTTTCCTCTACGTCCATTTTGTTCCGGCCTCAACCACATGAACGCTCTGAGGTGGGAAGTTCTCACCATAGACATATTCACCTGTTTCCTAGGCTGTGTGTTTTCCCCTTCCTGTCGATTTAATTAAAATATCATTGGTCATCTGACCAGTTTCATTGGATTTCATTGGATCAAATCAACAGGAAGTGGAAAACACACAGCCTAGGAAACAGGTGAATAAAGGTAGACGCCTCCTTCGGCTCTGAGCAAGCCCCCAGAACCCAGTGGTTTCATTGAAGCCAAATGGACATGGTGGCCATTCATGGTAGTGCAGGCGCGTGCAGGCCTGGGGCTTCAACACATGAACGAGAAAACGGTTTCGACCAATGGGCTCGACTCACGAGCATGCGCACGAGCTTGCGCACGGGGCTGCGCGCTTCTGTGACGCAAAACGCGTCACTGTGACGCAAAACGCGTCACAGAAGTGACGCGTTTGGAGCCCCAAATAGGCCTCGCCCACCAAATTTCCAACCCGGAAGAAGGGTTCAAACAGGCCCATGCGCTGGGTGAGCAACTCAATGCAAGTGGATGGGAGGAGAATTCGGGTGCCCTCTCTATTATTTTTAACTCTATGGCTCTGAGGCATCGGTATCTCGGGCGCCATTTTAGCGTAGGCAAGCATCCCTGAAGCTTCCGCGTGTGTCACAGAAGGGGGCGTTCGGTAGGCCAATCAGAGCCAGGTGGGGGCGGGTCTTTTTGTAACCCAGCTCTTAACCCTTTAAAAGGCAGCAGCTGCGCACTGCGCAGCATCCAGTTAGTCGGAACTTGGCAAACTCCACACTCTGGATTTGTGCAATAATAAATCGTCTTTTACTGCAATTTAAACAGGTTCCTAGAGACATGGTCTTTCAAAGTTGATAGCTCTGTTCTGACCTGAATAGCTAACATTAAGGATGTTGGATAATGGCAATTCTGCAATGTGGCCAGCATATTTCATGTAGTCTGTCAGTGAATGGAGACAAAAATATTTTGAGACTATTACTGTTACTTGAATTATTGAAGTATTTTGGTAGAAAATATGCAATTTAGATGTAACCAAATATAGGCCTACGCCTACTGGATCCATAACTACATGTCTCGCATTTGTGACAAACTTAACCGCTTGAAAATAGGTTGAAAATTCAGGGAGTTGTGATGATTTTAATTGTGGAGAGACCGTCTGCTTCAATGGACATAAATGCATTAGAACAGTGGTTTCCATTATTTATTCGGCATTTGAGCCACGGAACACCGTTTGATGAGCTTTAGCCTCTCACACCCAAAACTTAAAATATGTTGTTATCGTTCGATAAGATGCTGTCAAAATAACATTTTTTTAACGTTTTCTAATTGTGTACCTGTATAATGCTAGTCTGGGAGACTTCGCCTCAGAGCCTGGACAGCAGGGGCGCGGCCACTGCGTTCTGATTCAAATCAACAGCCAATGAAGAAAAGGGGGCGGGATCCACTTGCAGTGGGTGTTGCATGTAAATAGGAGCGACGGGAAGAAATTGCGGCCGCCATTGTTGTGTACTGCTGTTTGCCTCTCGTCGGACTGTTTAGACTAGTTGCACAGCTCTCAGACCGGTAAGAGGCGTGTCCGCTCAGATTCTGAGCGTAAGTTACATCCCGTCCACAAATACCAGGGCTCTGGCCCAGAAGTTTCCTCGCCCCTCCCGTTTGTATGCGAGAGCTGGCGAAAACTTCTGGGAACTCAGATTAGTATAATGCAGATGTTTAACAATTTGACTCTTGAGAGTGTGAAATGTTATACTCAAGATTTAAAGATCTATAAGGGTCCATTTGGTTATCAACTGTCCATCATTTAGCTGGGGACCACCTGGAACCCCCCCAAGGACCACTGGTGGTCCCCGGACCACTGGTTGAGAACCATTGCACTGACAAGTCCCGGAAAAGATGCACTGTGATTGGCCAGTAGTCAACGCGCTGTGAGGGCTGTGATTGGCCAGTAGTCACTTTGAGTGTCAGTTTGCCTACGCTAAAATTGCGGCCGCGATACCAGTTGCTCCAACGAACTGCAGAGGCCAATGAGGTATCTAGGTTTCTATATGGTTCTCACCCCTTCAAGGTGCCGTTTCCAGTGTTGCCATGTCTGCTTATTATAAGCGACTTTTTGTTTTTTGGCTTGCTTTTCTTGCGGGTTACGTTTTTTAGCTTTTTTCTTAAGTGTAGTTATTTGGGCTTGCTTCCAATTTTTTAAATGATTGTTTAAACCAGTTCTCAAACATTTGCATGTCAAGGACGCCCCAATTAATGTATTTCCCCTGCAGACCCCCCCCCCCCCCCCCATCTGAAAAAGGTTTTGAAAATAGCAGAGATCTACAAGCTCACAATGCGTCGCAAATGCGACATCTTGTAGATCGGGTATTTTCAATTAGCCTTTAAAGTGCTCCTGAAGCCTAGTCGCTTCTTTTGGGCTTGTTTTCAAAGACCTGGGGCCTATTTCACGAAAGCAGAATTAGGGGTTAAGCCTGGATTTAACACCTATCCTGGCTTAATTTAGCCAGGATTAGCGATGAATCGGTTTCATGAAAGCTGATTATCTTGCCAGATTAGTTTAGCCAGAGCACCCTGGATACGTTTATCCATGAATCGATTTCACGAAATGAAATTTGCGCAATCCTACTTTAGTTACCATGGAAATGTATTAAATAATATAAAGGTAATATCAAATACATTGTAGAAAATGAGACATGACGCTTTATTAGCAAGACAGTCTTTTATTATATTATTCCTCATTTTGCTGGTTTCCCCTGAAACCCTTTTACTGTTACAGAGTATAACTGCCTTAGAATCACTGCTGATGATGTGGCCATAGCTGAATGGTTAGAGAGCCTGCCTGTCAAGCCGTAAATTGCAAATTCGATCCCAGGCCTCAGCTATGTGTCAAAGTGTCCCTGAACAATACACTTAAAAGAATAGTTCACCCAAAAAATACTTATTTTCTATCAATTACACACTCCATGAAGCCTTGAATTCATGGAGATTTTTTAGTTTTTGACACATTCCTGAGCACAGACTCAGACATATTGGTTGGATGCATGGCGCATATAATAGGCTATCGCATTGTAGATTAGTAGGCGATAATGCCAATATTCACTATACACTCCTCATGTTTAAGCCTAACTGAATAATATATTTATGAACTTGCATATAAATTGTATATTATATTTTGTTTATTACGACTTGTGCATTTAATTTGTCGGCAATACTTTGCCACGCTTTCTCCCTGGATCCATTTATTGCGGCCATGTCTCCTTTCTTGCTTATTATACATTTTACTTCCTCGTATGATTCCGGGGAGACATCAAATTTCTCTTTTGGGTCTTGAGTCGAACCGATTACTCCCGCGGAGACATCAAATTTCTCTTTTGGGCCTTGAGTTGGGACTCAAGGCCCAAAAGAGAAATTTGATGTCTCCGCGGGAGTAATTGGTTCGACTCAAGACTCTTTTGGGTCTTGAGTCTTGGGACTCAAGACTCAAATCCTGGAAATCAAATCCTGGAAATGGCAAATCAGCATGTGTCTGTCTCCCTGGGGTCTAGTGCTGTAATAGGGATAGACTCCTGTGTTCTTGGCTGTTGCTGACAATAAGCCCACTTGTAAAGTGCATGAGCCAAATGCCTTTAATTAATTTAGTGGAATGACCCATCACGTTCATGTAATGTCAATGTACAAAGGTCAGTGTGCTTGGTTAGCTCTGTTGGAAGAGCTCTTGACTTCAGACCACAAGGTCATGGGATCGAATCCTAGCACAGGATCTGAGCAATCTGGCTCCCACAGGTCTACTAATTTTTTTGCCTTTATCATAAAGGTTGCTGGACAATATATAGAGGATGAAATGCATAATTTATTAAATAATATAAAGGTAAAATCAAAAACATTGTAAAAAAAATGAGAGACATGACGCTTTATTCATGGCCTGACAAGGTCTAGCTCGACAAAGTCACTCCTTTTCAGCCTGGCTTGGCGTTCATGGAACGGAATAAACCAGGCTGTACGGACCAGACTTTGTCAAACCTGGATTTGAATTAGATCAGGCTTATTTAATTCTCCTTTTGTGTAAAAGGCCCCTGGCTGCTTATTTCTCTCACAAAATCTGGCTACAGTGGCCGTTTCCCACTTGACACAAACACACCATGAACCCATGAATAGCTGGCGTCACTGTGGGCTACATTTACTTGGCCTTAAAAAAGATTACAAGAAAATCATGTAAAATATGTTCTTCAACAGTCATTTTTTATTTGAATTATTCACGTTCTTCGTAACTTCTGTCCGCAACCATGACATTAGCTCATGCTGTCAAACAGGTTAACACAGCGGTTCTCAACCTGTGGGCCGTGAGAATATTGCAACTGGGCCCCCAAATAATTAACAAAACACTACACTTTTAGTGATAATATAACATAAAAAAACAATGTAAAAAAAACGAATCATGGCATTTTTTCTTTAAAGCCTTGAAAAATGAACTTTATTGTGACGGTATACTATACTACATTAGTTTCATTGGTTCAAGCCACAACACAATCGTTTGACTGATCATTGAAAAATGCATGTTCTGAAAATGCACGCGGTCCACCCATCTGACCAAGATTTAACACTTAACAAGATTTTCAAGCAGGGCCTGATCCAGAAAAGGTTGACAACCACTGGGTTAACTGATGTTTACTTGCATCAGTAATCTTAAATATGAACAAAACACTGATTATCACGTGAAAATGGTGTGCGTGTGCATGTGGCCACTGCCACAGGACAGAGCATTTGGACCTTTGAACGTTCTTTTGCCTGATGTACACAGCTGAACAAACTAAGTGGGCTCCACTGGTAACACACACACCTGAAATACACGGGACAGACTCGACCGACAACAGAGATACGGACGGACAAACGCAGGTAACATTCCAAGGCTATTATTACACGTGACGTTTATCCTCATGCAATGACAACCATGACAGAGAGGGAGGGAGGGCCACGGGGGAGGAACAGGGGTTTAGGTTTGATAAATAAATACATGATTCATACTTTATGCAAACATGACCACCCCAGGTGCACATGGCCAAGTGGAATGTTATTATAACGTGTGTTACCCAACTAGTTCTTCTATAATCTTACCCGTTTCTATGTTTCATCCTTACTGTAGTGCTGCTATGAAAACGTCTGTCTGTCCATCTACCTTTATTTCTATATCTAGGTATGTTCCAGTGGGGAATAGTATGCGTCATCTAGGAACATAGAGAGGGGTTGGTCTGGATAACATGCTACTTTCTCCATAGCGGTGTACACCTCGTGTCCCTATTTTGTCATTGAGGCGAACATTTTCAACAAAACAAAACGAAAATAACAGATCTACAATCTTGCGACACGTCGCAAGCTTGGTAGATCGGCCATTTCCACCAGTGGGTATTACTAGATGCAATCCTTTTTTTTATATATATATTTTTGGGGGGCTTTTCTGCCTTTATTGATAGGAAAGTAGGCTGACAGGAAATGGAGAGAGAGATGGAGGGGTGACACACAGCAAAGGTCGTCGGGATCGGGAGTCGAACTCGCGACACACTGTCAAGCTGGATTACCAGCGTATGTGGTATGCGCCTGGACCGCTAGATGCAATCTTTATGAGCTTGGAGCTCGGCACATACCACACGGTACAACGGCAGGACCCTCTCAAACAGAGGCAAGGGACTCCTTAAGATGTACTGAAGACGGAAGGAAAACGGCATGAAATGCATTATTTAGTTATCGTTATGAATCACCAGGCAGGTTTTTGTCATGAAAGTTAGTTGGCTTTCCTGCTCAAACACTTAGTTTGAACCGCTTGAACCGTGTCCCATCGCAACCCGATGATGTTTGCTGAGAATGCTGACAAAGCTCTACACAAAAGGTGTAGTTTCCCTTACATACTGTGACAAAGTGAGGAGAATGTTGTTAAGTCCCTGCAAGGCGATGTGGAGGAGGGGAATATGATGGGGTGGGGGAGGGGGGCACAGACAGAAAACTGGGGAAGGAGATCACTACATCCACATTACATGAGGCACCAAGAGCATGCAGAGCAATGGAAATGACATGAAACAGCTTTAACACACACACACACACACACACACACACACACACACACACACACACACACACACACACACACACACACACACACACACACACACACACACACACACACACACACACACACACACAGGCATTATAGGCTGTGGACTTTTTCACGACCATGCCAGCTACAGGAGATTTGGGGGGGGTTAAGAAGTGAGAGGAAGAGGGCTGAGGGTCTGGGAGTCCCTCGCTCCAGGATAAAGGAGTGGAGGGGGGACAGGGGTTTTGGAGCGTATGTGGCCCTGAATCATGTGCGACTCTTCCCACAAAAGCCAAGGGCTCCGCCTGCAGAACAAAGGTCTTTCCTCGCTGAAGAGAACTGTCCGACGAGAGCCGGCGCCTGTCTGCCAGATGCAGACGGATCTCAATCCATTTCCAATGGGTCCAAAACAGGTTCAGATCA
The DNA here is from genome assembly GCF_963280865.1 of Gymnoscopelus braueri. Lineage (NCBI taxonomy): Eukaryota > Metazoa > Chordata > Actinopteri > Myctophiformes > Myctophidae > Gymnoscopelus > Gymnoscopelus braueri. The sequence goes on from NC_137623.1 coordinate 39,172,529, forward strand.
ATTTGTCCACAAACAAAGTACATTTTCTGTTTTGTTTGTTCGTTTTGTCTTAAAACAAATCTTTGAACTCATTTATCCAACCGACACGGAACTCAGAACCTCCATCTTCAGGACGTCTCGGTTGAGACACCAAACTGCACTCCCCTCCCTCGTCAGATTCTTCAATCCCATCAAGACCACGCGGTCTGGGAAGGGTGTGGGAGTCAAAGTTCAAAGGCAGGGAAACGGGAGGATTCGGGCGTGGCCAGCTCAGACAGGTAGTGGATGGCACCGGCCATACCTGAAGGGAACATAAAGATGTCACAACAGATGCAAGTAGGGATGGGGGGGGCAAATGTTTAACCTGTTCAAACCGGGAAAGTATCTGTGTCATTTTCGATTTGCGCTATTATAGCAATATGCGTTTTTCAGAAAACGTATGTTGCTAGAACAGTAGTTAAAAACAAAAAATAGATACATTTTTTGCATTTCTTGAAAAAAAAAAGTTTTTAGTAACACAAATCTTCTCTTCTGGGGGTCCCTGGCACAAAATAAATCAGATGGGGGTCCGTGGCCAAATACATATAATTTTGGGGGTGTCCTAAGTTTGGGTTAAAAGTGTACGTACATGAAAATGTATCACTATCCGTTTAGGACTGATCAACTAACCGTCAATTCAATATAACTAACATAAATCATACAACTCCACTGCAGCAGTTGGGGGTTTCAGTATCTTAGCCCAATGGCACTTCAACTGTGGGTATTGACGGAGGGGTGAGTGTAAAGGTCATTACACACCGGCGATTATGCCAATATACGCAAAATTCGGATGCGGTCCGAATAAATAAAAAAGCGCTTTTTCGCTCCGCGAAATTGATGTGGAAGCTTGCATTGACTTTATAAGGTTTTTAACACTCAGGATTATACTGTACAGTTAAGACAAATCTAGACAGATATGAATCCACTGTACTGTATATATATGAGTGGTTCTGGTTCGCAAACCTGTCACAGACCCCCAAATGAATGTGAATTTGGCCGCGGAACCCCATCTCATTTTGTGCCAGAGACCCCCATACAAGATGTGTGTTGTTTAAATATTCAAAATGATATAATATTCAAGATTTGTAAAAATAAATTAAAGTTTATTTTTATTTTTTAAATAGCATGTCTTCAAGCTCAAGGTCACGCACGTTGCATAGATTACCCATAGCACTTGCCTGCAGCCTGTAGCACTTGCCCTAGCCTTGATGACCTTGCAGGATTATGCAAAGGCTAAAATGTAACTTAGATAGCATGTTATGTAGACAGATACCGGGTCATTGTTGACCTGGCATCCTATAGTGTGTATAGTTTCAATGTACAGGCTGATGATAGTTTCTTGGTTTACTTACGTATTCATTTATTATTAGATTACTATTTCTATGCATTTGACGTATAATTGATGTATTATGATGTATTTTCTTGTGTCCTTGCTTACTGTAAATCGCTCTGGATTAAGCGTCTGCTAAATGCCTAAATTGTAAATGGTTGTAAATTGATTGCACATCAGCTATTTTCAAATAGCTAATGCATATAGGGTTACGGTAAACTGATTTTGCAGGGGACCCCCTGGACCCCCACTTTGAGAACCCTGGTATACTGCATACTGTAAATTCAGACAGACAGAGCCAGACTGAAAAAAATGAATATACTAGAGAGAGAGAGAGAGGAGAGATGGATGTGACCATCAATCATTCTCCAGGTATATAGAGTGCAACTTGTTACCATGGATATCAGGCAGTAAAGCAAGACAGCTGAGGCACTTTCATGTCTATATTTGAACACATTCATTTCATATTCACAGCAGGTGTGTGCGTGTGTGTGTGTGCCAGCTCCAATCTGAAGTTACAGCTACAGGAGATGAAGCCGTTTTTTTTAGTTTTTTTCACCACGATTGAGAGACGGCGATGGAAAAGCGAGAGGAAGAAAGAAAGAGGAAGAGCGTGATGAATCGCATTGCACGATCACGTCAACACAATTATTTGTATATATTTGTATATATGTCATCGCTAATCTAATCAGGGTTTGGGTTAGGCGAATGCTTGCACATAAGGTACCAAAAAGGGTGATCAAACACCAGTGACACAAAAACATCCATTAACAAAGACCCCCCCCCCCCCGAACAACCCATTAACACTATCTATGCATAACACTTTTCTCACCAGATAGTCAGAATTTATCTTACCATTATTATTCACGCTGAATTATTGTCTCATTCTTTGTTAGCTTATATTATTAAATTAATTACTTTCTTATTATAGGCTGCTAATTAGAATAACAAGCATAGAATACTACGCTTGTGTTACCCTAATTATCAGCCGATAACGTTTCCTCGGATCTCCATTTTTAAGAGCAACGAGACCACCTCCAACCACTGCAGATGTTACTGGCTATATTGTACGAACATACTCTACCATACAGATTGGTTAAAAATGTTTTATTCATTAAAGTAAGTATTGTAGCTTAAAACGCAGACAAACAGATATCCATTACCTTCGAAGAGAGAGTAGGGCCTGTCAGGGATGCGACAGCCGTGGGTCCCGTAGTCTAAACACCACTCGGCAAACTACAGGAGGCAGGAGGGGACAAAACATCAATGGCTTTTTATCAGACGGAATAAAAAGATGTGTACGTACGTGTACAGCATGTTTCCATTTTTACACACTTTGTAGGCATTTGTGTTTTCGGTCAGGCATATTGACTTCAAGCACATGAACCTTGAAGGAGTAGTTCACCCAAAGAATGACTTATATTATATCAATTACACACCCCATGAAACCTTGAATTCATGGAGATTCTTTTGTTTTTGTCGCATTCCTAAGCGGCGGAGACTCAAATGCAGGTTAATCAAGTTGCCTACCAGAGACTTCGCCGGTCATCAAATTATTGGCTTAGGAATGCGACAAAAAAATAATAATCTCCATGAATTCAAGGCTTCATGGGGTGCGTAATTGATAGAAAATAAGTGCGTGGCTGGCCAGTAGGAAAATATGTATTTTCTTGGGTGAACTACTCCTTTAAAGGACAACTTCCCTCATTTTTAACCTATCTTCATATAATTGGTCCTCACTAATGCTCATTAAAAATAAATTACAATTATTTTCTACTCTGTCTCAGAGGAGGGCTGTGGACAGTTCAGAAACCCAACCCTACCAGTGACATCATCGATGGGGACTCCAAGCTAATAGAAACTGCAGGCTTTCTATTCCTGGAAAGTTAGCGTGCTATAATGGTTCTCGCGTTAATACAAATCGAAATAAAGAATGTGAAATCTTGTTCGAAAAAAAAACCAAACAGCCTAATGACGATGTCACTGGTAGGGCGGGTTTCTGAAATGTCCACAGCCCTCCTATGAGACAGAGACGGAGGAGAAATAAATGGCGCCGTTTTATCATGAGCATTAGTGAGGACCATTTATATGAAGATATGTTGAAAATGGGTGAAGTCTCTAAGCTGAGCTTGTAATTATTATAATTTTCCGTATCGTGGGGAAGATCACAAACTCGCAACGCAACGTTTGTCGACCGGCTACTTTCTTGCGAATGCTTTCCCCACAATAACAGAAAAGGCACTAGTATAGAACCCTGAGGGACTCCGCTCAACCATATGGGGGTTTAAGTGGTTAAACAAACACCTTGCAGGCACGGTACAGGTATTTCTTCTCCTGTGTGAGCTGGTAGAGGGACAGGAAGGCGTATCCGTTGCCGGCGGTGCCGTGGCAGATCCCGTAACCTTTCCTCAGCAGGCCTCTGTGCCAGATCACCTCTCCACACTCCACCGCGTCCCGCAGGTACTTCTCCTCTTTAAACGCCTGGGAACACACAGGAAGATTTTCTATTAATCACACTCACTCACAAGCCCACAATCACACATACCAAAGTGTCGTCTTTATTTCATTTATTTTTAACTACACGAAACCTAGCGTCCCTTTTCTGAGCATGTCATAATAGTCGAACATTTGCCGAAGATAGCGGATCTACAAGCTCACTGTAGATTGTCTATTGTAGGGCCAAGAGATTGTAGAGGGGAACATGGTTGGCAGCAATGTAAGGTAGAGTCTATATGTGATTTGCAGTCAATGGGTTAGAACAGTGGTTTCCAAGCCTTTAACAATCATGTACCCTTTAACAGTCATGATGATGTATGGTTACAGCGTGTGTGTGTGTGTGTGTGTGTGTGCGCGCATGCATGCGAGAAAGAGACAGAACAAAAAAAAACTAAAAAAGCAACTAGCTGACTGAAGGTTACAATTGTGTCTTTTGCAGCCACAAAATCTTTATCATGAAAATCTGTGCAAACCTTTGAATATATATGTATATTTTAAAGTGAACATTTTAAACTCAAATCATACAGAAGGCGATAGCAGCACGTAGCTGCCAGCCGCTATACACTAACATGCCATCGCATTCTGAGAGCCGCTAAAAGGGACGTCAGCACCCACTGCTCTGTTTTAGATGGAAAGTCACATCCCCTGGGCACTATGAGCAGGTGTGTGAAGGCGTTATTGTATCAGAGGAATGAGAGAGAGAGAGAAGAGAGACTGTATGAATGAGAATGTGGGTGAGAAGTTTCTCTGGAATGTCTGTTGCACTGCTGTGTAAGCAGGATTTGAAATCTAGCACTGAAATGTGTTGATGACTATCATAAGTCTATAAAAACATCAATATTTACAATGCAACGCAGTTAGCCTGTCTATACATTTTGGCCATTCCAACAATTACCATGATTAATTTTGCAAGCATTATCCTGACCTCATAGTTTCTACAGTCACGAAAACAAATGTATTTTCCAGGCAAGTTTAGCCGTCTGAAAGATTAACTCCCCTTATCACTGTCCTCCAGAATCAGTGACCTTGAGGTAGATGACAGCAGAAATTGCTTTTGTACAGGTAGCTGCATCATGGAATATCACACAAACCACGTCTGACTCCAGTTCAGATCAAGCATTGAATGAGTTGAACCATGGCAGAGGTGGGCCGGTAGAAGACACCAGTAATCAGCAGCCTGCCCTGCACAACTCAAATAACCTCTGGGCCCTGTTTGACCAAAGAGGTCAGATCCGTCCAGGGAGTCCAGAACAGGGATATGGGGTTGGGTCAGCCTCCCACCGAGACACACACTGAGACAACATCTGTCAAATCTCCTGAACCTCCTGCTCCCAGTCATAACACTGAATCACATAGCAGCTGTTGGCTCTGCGTGTGCGATCATCAGCATTCATATGGATCTGCAGAATGCAACTTAAGTCTTTGGCCACAAAGCTGCTGTAGTTGGGGAGAACCTGGACTTTAAAAGAAATGCAATACCCTAGTGCTAGCCTATTGTTTATTTGGTTGTTTTGTCTTGTTCTTATGTCGGTTACAGATTAGTAACGGCCTTTCGCCCCCGATGTATTGTGGAAGTGGGTCCTCCTCTCGAAAGTGCCTCTCCTCCTTAGCGAGAAGGATGACAGGGCCAAAATAGCAACACATCAGCTGTGCCCAGTGGCTGGCTAATGGGCCATGGGTAAGAGAGATTACAATGCATTTCTGTGTGTGTGTGTGTGTGTGTGTGTGTGTGTGTGTGTGTGTGTGTGTGTGTGTGTGTGTGCATATATGCCAGCCTCTGACTAATGAAAGACACCTTGTGTTTCGTCAGCAGGGGGAACGTGGCAGTGTGCATATTGACGTCCTAAATTTGTCACATGCACATTTTTCCACTGCACTCCCCACAGTTATTTCATTACAGTGTGTGTGTGTGTGTGTGTGTGTGTGTGTGTGTGTGTGTGTGTGTGTGTGTGTGTGTGTGTGTGTGTGTGTGTGTGTGTGTGTGTGTGTGTGTGTGTGTGTGTGTGTGTGTGTGTGTCTTTTTGAATTAATGGAAGTCCATTTTCCAAAATGTGGGCACAGATGCCGTCATCGGCCCAACCTTTTTCAGAGCCAGGCCGTACAAGAGGAAGCATCGTCGCTGTCGGGTGGAAGCCAAAACCGTTAAGGTCCTTACACACCGGCGAATATGTGAATATACGCAAAATTCGGACTCGTTCCGAATAATTAAAAGACGCTTTTTCGCTTCGCGAAACTGATGTGGACGCTTGCATTGACTTTATAAGGTTTAAAATCTGCAGCTCGCTAATCTTGTAGTTTTTTTTATTGTAATTGTTTTAACGCAGCACTATGTAACTTTCCTCTTCTACCCCGGATTTGTACCCGGTTTCCTGCGCAAGTGCTGAACTTTTTACCATTGAGCTAATAGAGCCTGACTGCTTGCTCAGGGGATGAATTGAATCTTGACCATGAGGTCAGAATTTGCATCACATCCTGTGTCTAGGTGAGACATGACCTTTGACATGATCAAAATATTGTATTAACATACTCTGCAATACAGATTGGACAAAATTATATGTCATTTTAAAACATTTTATTCATAATAAAAAGGTTCCATAGTGAGGCTTTAACCCATTTAGGCCTGTTACAAACAAAACTTTTTTTTAATAGTTTTTCAGAAAACTTTTAGAAGGCGTTTTTAGAATCGGCCTCAGGTCTAAATAGGTTAATTATGGTGTCTTATTGGTTATTTTTGTATTACCGTTTTCTATATTCTGTTCCTTGCTTGCTTTACCAGTTCATCCTGTTCTTATTTCAATACTATGAGTCTGTTTTTTCATGATTATGCTTTTTGTAATCTCGGCATCATTGAAAATGAGGGTCCTGCCCCCAATGTATTTCCAAGAAGATAAATATAGGATGAATGAATGGAACGAAAACGTTCAGAAATAGTGAAAATAGCAGACAATGGCTACATAGCTTCACACTCTTGTACGAGAAAGTAGGGCATTAAGTGACAGAGAAACATAAAAAGTTTAAATATGGAGATACAAGGTTTTCGCCCGACAGCGACAAAATGGCGGTGGAATGGGGCTGAAACCATGCGCACATGAAGCCACGCTGTTATTGGACCCAGTCTTGTTTTTTTGGCATGAGACACCGGCGTACTACGAAGTACAATTTAGGCTCTAGCAGTAAAGTTGTGAATGGGAACGCAGCAGTGCACTGTGTGTGTACAGTTTACTTTAGATCATACCAAAATGCTGTATTTTAGCCTGGAAACCAGACAAATCTGCCACAGCAAAAAAAGAAAATGCCCTGGGCAGATTTGTCTGGCACTCCTCGGTTTGAATTACATTTAGCTCACCCCAGAGTCGTGGGTGACCAATCAGAGCCTGCTATATTCTATGTGGGAATTTATTTTGTTGCGACGTTTGAATCCATTTGTAACCGCCCTCTTGGAAATGAATCTTCCACACCGAAGTTCCAGACTAATATCTACACTGTGGTATTAGTCTGGCCATGCCAGGTTAACTGTATGGGGCATTGTGTGCTGGCTGCTGGCAGTGCAGATGCTCGCCACTAGGTGATGCTGTTGTTCATGTGTTTGTGATGGAGAGTGGTGTGGCAAGGGAAAATATACTATCGTCTCATAGTAGATCAGCTCAGTTGCATAGTCATCCCAGACAATGCAAAAAACAAAACAACCTAAAATATAAAACGATATGTTTGATGAGGCGACTGACTGACTAGACAGGTGGCATTTTGCCAGCATCTAGAGTAGACGGCGAGCCCTCAAGACAGTGGTTGAGAGGACCTGGGTGTCCCATATGTGAACACATTAACCCTGGTGTCCCTATTGTGGGCAACTTTTCTGCTGCAGTGAACCATATGATTGGCCAAATGGATACATTATCTGGCTATTGTTCACAATTGCATCCACGTTTTCTAAAAGTGTGTGTTTTCATCTGCACTGAGAATAAGTGGCTGTGCACCCAAGTTGTCACACTTCAAACCATCAACAACAAAGCACATGCATTTTAAGACAAAGGATCCAACAGAGAAGCCAAAAGCCTGTTGCATACTTCGTCGTGTGACAGTGTCTCGCATCGAGAAGAGCCGACCTACAAGCTCATGAATTGTGCAATACTGAAACTCTTTGTCTGTCACACACACACACACACACACACACACACAGTTATGCCATCAAAATGTGGAATGCCCTACCACCAGCCATCAAAAAGTGCGACTCCCTACCCTCCTTCAAAACCACCAAAACTGCCATTAATAGTATTGTATGTCTTTATACAGTATGTCTTGATGAATTGAATACACAGGACCACAATGGAACAAAGCCCCCAGGTCTTTTTGTGTTATCTTTTTAGCATGATTGTATAACTGTACCTTTTTGCAAACTTAATAAAGTATTCAATCAATCAAAATACACACACACTCACACACTTATTACATAATCGCTTGATTGCAATTATGACAATTAATCATGAAGTAAAAGGTCATGATTGTGACTGCCCCACCCACACACAAAGGTAATCAGTCCGTTACTAGGGTTGTCACGATTATTACATTTTACTTGACGATTAATTGTCGCTCAAATAATTGTGATAAATCAAATAATTGTGATTAACGATTTAATTCCGTTTGTCGTTGAACATTTGAACATTATGAATATAAATTCCATTTTCTGTTTGGCTCTAAAGGTCCTTACACACCGGGGCGATTTTTTTCATGCGAATATTACGTTTTTTTTTTTAAACCTTATAAAGTCAATGCAAGCTTCCACACCAGTTTCGCGGAGCGAAAAAAGCGCCTTTTAATTATTCGGAACGAGTCCGAATTTTGCGTATATTCGCATATTTGCCGGTGTGTAACCACCTTTAGGCTTCGTAAACAAAAGGTGCAAAGGGAAGATGTGAAAAATAACGTATACAATTTAATAACATTATAGTGGAAATAGCCGATCTACAAACTCGATCTACGAGCTCAAAACTCATTTTGAGCTTGTAGATCTGCCTTTTCCACTATTTTTTAAAATGTTTGAATATGTTTGTAAACATGAAAATGACGACGATTATGAGAAGATTATTGCGATTATCTCAAATAATTGTGATCAGGCGATTATGTAATAATTGACAGGCCTGTCCGTTTACCTTGTATGCCATGATGAGCATGTGCACCACACCGGGCGCTCCGTGGCACCAGTGCACCAGCCGGTCGCTCTCGTTGCTCAGCGACGAGGGGTAGTTGCCCGAGCGAAACTTCTTGTGGCGCACGTAGTCGATGCTGGGCCGCACCGCCTCCGACAGCACGTCCGGATTCACCTTTGACCCTGGCTGTGTGCGTGTGCATGTGTGTGAGTGTGCATGTGTGTGGTGTGGAGCGAGAGACAGACAGACAGACAGACAGAGGGAGAGAGGGAGTGAGAGAGAGAGAGGGAGATTGATAGAAAAAAAATGAATGGGGGACAAAAAGTGAAGAAGAGAGATTTAGTCATTTTGCCGTCTTATTCTGAAATATGAGAGCAAAGAGTTTAGGCTGACATGAATAATAAGCTGCTTTAGAGCTTATGTTCACAAAGACACAACTTGACAGAACTAATCCTCAGCTCATAACTCTCATCATTATGAGAATAATCTGAAACCTTTGACCGTAAGCCTGATTTATTCCATTTGTCATAATGATGGTGTCAGTGTCACACACATCGAAACATAGCCAATCTACAAGCTCACAATGTGTTGTGTCCATGACGCGTTGTGAGCAAGCAGATCTGCTATTTTTTCCGACGCGAGACACCATCATACGATGGAGCGTAATCGTCTCGGTTGGGTGGAAACCTAATATGTCCAAAACCGTTTTCAGGATTCAAATTCGAAAACAGCAAAAGCAGCAGATCTACAAGCTCGAAACGCACCGCTTCGAGCCGTGTTTCGAGCTTGCGGATCTGCTACTTTTGAGTGACGCTGTAGTGTGGTCAAGAAGGGCGTTAATTTACGAAAAAACGCAAAAAGTTAGAATATGGAGATAAGAGGTTTCTGCCCGACAGCAACGATATATGAAGCATTATTCTAACCCCAAGTAACCCTTGGCCATATGCCTGGTGTTAAGAGGAGCAAAGATGTTCCGTGTCATTCTAACCCTGTGTGGACATCATGGTTACACACACACACACAAACACACACAGACCATGGCCCTCACAAATCTCGAAATGTCACTGAAATCACGAGGCTGCTGAAATTATTCTATACAGTATACTATCTGTCGAGAGAGAGAGAAAGAGAGAGAGAGACACAACAGACTGTAGTCATCAGGATACATGGTTCTGGACTTGGCTAGTCTCCACAGACTGAAAGTCTAACGCTTTCCATTCACTCTTAAGCAAAAGAACTGGTCTACCTCCAAGCTATGGAATTGAAGGGGTCACAAAGCAAAAGTAATAAGAAATAAATCGTGACCATTTCCGTTCCAGAGGTGGGAGATACCCGCCTTGTACCGACATCTACGACCGTGAAATGCCCACACAAACATCTTTTCTTCAGTGTCTCGGAACACGGGGGCAAAATCTGATACAACACTAAGAATCTGTGTTGGATCCGCTGTACGCAGAGATAACAATCTGAGAGGGCATTTGTTACCGAGATTATGGGTACGCTGATGCAACGGCACCAAACACTGATCAGAAAAGGTTTTTCTCCATTATTGTGGCTTTTATAACATTGTAAATAAGTCACTGGTGATGGATTTTTTTTTCTTCTACTGTACACGTTATATGATATCGTTGCTGTCGGGCAGAAACCTCTTATCTCCACATTTTAACTTTTTGTGTTTTTTCGTAAATTAATTCCCTACTTGATCATACTAAGTGTTTCGAGCTTGTAAATCTGCTACTTTAGATTTTTTTAAATTTGAATCATGAAAAAGTAACAGTTTTGGACATATGAGGTTTCCACCCGACAGAGACGATGTTACATTGTGAAAAGCGAGAGAAATCAAGAGCAATCAGCTCAGCAGCAATAACAGCTGGTCGTGCGACTTACAACAAGAAGTGCTTTACGGGTATTAACGGCACAGTTGGTGACCGCTTACTGTATGTGAAGTTAGCTGTCACAGCAGAACATGCTGCACTCCCTTCTGGTACTTTGATCCAAGCCCACGCTTCACAATCTTTTTCAAAGACTTTGATCGTGTTCTAATTACAGCATTTTCGTCATCTTCTTAAGGTTTATTTTAAAGAGCAGACGTTTGATATAGCTCAGCAAAGCGGACATTGTACTGAAGTTCATTGTCTATGCATGAGATCTGTGATGCTTTGATGGGTTTTTTCTTTTTTGAAGCAAATCTGCGTCATCAGCGAAGCTGAGAGGAGTGTAAGAAAGGGAGACGAGTCAAAGAGACAAGAGCGACAGTCTTTATTTTTTCCTGAGACACTACTGAGGGAAATGGCTGGCGACTAGGGCTTCAGTTACTCTACACTGCACTCACACCATGCTGCGTTATCGGAGTACAGATGCTACTGAGCTCACACTGTGATTGGAACAGTCTGGCTCCCTTTGGGACGTGGACAAACTTGCAGAAAAGAAAGCTCAGGGGTAGAGGCAAAAACAAAATTGCTTAGCCTTGTGGGCCAAAGAAACTGTTATAATATCAGAGATACGACGAATGAGCTCGCATTGTGCCGTCAAGTATGTTCCGATTTGTGAAATTATACAGTGCAGCTGTAGCCAGCGTCAAAAAGGTTTGAGAACTACTGCTATTAGTACAGGGTCCGGGGAACAGTTGGGGGTTAAGTTTCACACTCAGGGACACTTTGACAAAACTAGACTAGGGCAAGTGAACCCCGTCACCTTGCGATTCCCAGACGGTCTTGTTACCCAACATTAATTAGCTGTGTAGAAGTACTTGGCTCTTCTAATATAGGACACACTGCTTTTTCAACCAAAGCAAGGTAATGCCGACGTACGTACGCCTCCAATGACAGACCCAGCAAGTGAAGTTGATGCACCAGGCTTTAGGTTATCCGGTAGGGTATGAACCCCTCTACTCGGTCCAGAGATGCAATTTTAATGCAGTAATGTACACCGTTTTAATCCTGTGTGGAAAATTCAGTTTCAGCTTCACCCAGCTGATGGCTAGCCTCGCATGGCCAGACTATATCCTTGCGTGGATATGAGTCTGGTGCTTCTATGGGGAGGTTATTTTTCCAAGGGGCGGGTTCAAAAGAATGGCTCTGGACGCAATTGGTTAGACATGCAACCAACTACAGTCTCTTGCGTTGTACGTCACTGTTCCAAAAAAGGTGATAAACCCGCCCATATTTGGATACCGGGCCCTGATTGGTCACCCCAGACTTCGGGAGCAGGAAATGGATACACAACGGAGCGGGGCCAGACCCAAATCGCAGAGGGCAATTATTTTTTTTGCACTGGCAGATTCGTCTGGTCCCAGGCTAGCTGATGGCTGCATAATCTGGTCACGTTGAGCACTGTGTGTGTGGGGGTGTGTGTGTGTGTGTGTGTGTGTGTGTGTGTGTGTGTGTGTGTGTGTGTGTGTGTGTGTGTGTGTGTGTGTGTGTGTGTGTGTGTGTGTGTGTGTGTGTGTGTGCGCAAGTGATAAGCCAACCAACTCAGCTATTGAACGCTGTGCGATATTGCTGAGAGTTGCACCATGTCAACGTTGCCGTTTACTCATTGAATATTTTAAATATCATGTATTATTCAGGGAGCCAGATTAGACCTAATCTTTCTCCTTGGTGACTGATTGGCAGAGCTGACTGCTGCTGCTGCCAATAATCACTGAGAGGCTACTGTAGGACTCTTTAAATACAGCTTACTAGTCCATACTGAGGGGATGTGAGCACTCAAGATGAAAGTAGCCTTAAAAGTGCATGGTAGGCCAAATTCACAACAATTACATTATCGCCTAATTGCAATTATTTGAGATAATCGCAATACTATTTTGCATAATCGTCATATCATCATCAAAATGTTCATATATTTTCAAACATTTTCAAAAATGGTGGAAACAGTCGATTTTAAAAATATATATATATATTTTCAAACACGTCATTGGCACGTTGCGCCATAGCGGTAAAAACACGTGAATGGCACTCAATGAGTTAAATATAAAGTTATTAAATAGGCAAGTTATTTGTCACAACTTCCCTGTGCAACTTTAGTTTACGAAGCCCAGAAGCCAAACAGAAATGTTCTGTATTTGTCCGCCTCTCCTTGCATGCATGGCTAAACGACTTTACACGACGAAACAGAATTTACATTCATAATGTTCCAATGTTCCAACGACAGAAACACAATGTAAAATCGTAGATCGCAAAATTATTTGAGCGACAATTGATCGACAAGTAAAATGTCATAATTGTGAGAGCCCTACCGTCTGTCCATCCTACCCACTGTCTGATAGACCAGCTTACCTGCATGATCATGCAGTAGATGCCAGCCAGGCCGTGGGCTGCGCCAACGTACTGTTTCTTGTGCCACTCGTAGAGCAGCGGGCATCGCTCCGTCTTCTTCTGCTCCGCCGACAGGTTCTTACCAGACTCCAGAATGGCAGTGACCACCTACAGACAACACAAAGGAACCAATGGTGTTAACTCTTTAACTGCCAGAGTAATAGTGTAATAGTGTTACGCTACTGCCAGCGAAAACAAGCGATTTAGCAGAATTTGACGAATTAATTCGTCCATGGCAGTTAATGAGTTAATTATAATTCCATCGTAAGACGGTGAAGATCACTTCATTTAACCCATTAAAGACCTGAGACCGATTCTACAAATGCCTTCTAGATCAGTAGTTCTCACACTTTCAAGATTTTTCAAACAAGACAGCAGATATACAAGCTCGCAGCGACGTGCTGTGTGAGCTTGTAAATCTGCTATTTTTTAACACATTCAGGGGTTTTCTAAAAACAGGCTGTAGCTTCTGCCAGCATTTTAAAGCATTCTGACTAATCTTTCAAGAACCACAGAATATGTATCTCCAGTATGATCGATCCCCTGATGGTTAATAATCACAGAGGGTTTCACTGTGCTTCCGTAAAATAAAAAATAATTTCATCGCAACCTCCCGTTCGCTTGTTATACCCAGTTGAAAATAGCATGTTTCGCCAAAAATACATAGTAAAACACAGGAGTAGAGATACAGAATATTTCCCAAATACTTTAACCAGGAAGTGAATGGAGCAGTAAATCTTTGGATCGCGTTATCTCCTGGTTCTGTGTGAAAAAAAAAAAAATATTTTTTAATTGTTGAAATGACGGAGATCTCCGTCAATGGCAGTGAACGGGTGGATTTTAAATGACGGCGCTCTCCGTCAATGGCAGTGAATGTGTTAACACATTAACCGCCAAGAACGTAGTCCTACGGTCCGTTAAATCCAACTGTTAAGCGCCGAGACCGTAGCCCTACGGTCCACGGTCTTTTCGCGCTAAAAACTTCCGGGTTCACTTTCGGATTTTTTTTGATCCACTTCCGTTTCCGGTTTGATGACCGGAAATATAATTATTTGGGATCCGGTTTTGACGATCACGTCCGCCCTCGTTCTACAGACGAAACTGAAACTCAATTCTCTTCCTGTAGTTTTTTCTCCTCGCATTTCACCGTTTAACGTAATCCGCTCTAACTACAACATGGATGCCCCGTTTGACACGTGGATTTCACTGGGAGATACGTTGAGATGTCGCGGATGTAAACAGACCGTGTATGGCTCAATCTTAAGGATTTTAACACGATCTATGGCGACATGAAAAAAACAACAAAAACACCTTGGCACTGGTGAGTACATTATGAGATTAACCTCTGGCGGTCGATGTGTTAATAGCCAACGCAAAAATCTAAAATGACACACATGCTTTAAGCGATACCGCTGTTCTACACAGAGTATAGATTTGTCTGCAGACAGAACCAAAAGCTGTTCTCACAGTAAAGAGTCATGGATCAAATGGAGCCGTTTATAGTATGATGCATTTAATTTAATGATCAATTTAATTGTGATTCTACGGTGCATTCAGATTTTTCACAAAATGTACACTTACATTTATAATATACCGTAAAAAAAATCTAATCAGGCGGATCTTGGGATTCACATGGGAACGACATGGCTCCAATGTCGAACTTGGGACTTCATTTAGCCAGCCTGTAACGTTAGTCATTTATGACATAAACACACACGCAGAGCCCGGTTGTAAAAGCTTATATCAATAAATGAATGAATGATACATAATCATTAATACTAATAATTAGGCTTGAAAGAAAATGATACAGATCGCGACCGATGGCCATGAAGCTAAGCAGAAGGCCAGTGGTCCAAACACCACTGCCTTCCATGTTGAGGAAGACATTTGTGAGAAGCTGAGAGAAGATGCTACAGAACGGAAGCCGATTCTACATGTCTCCTAAATCTCAACAGTTTTCTGAAAAACCTATGTTTCTATATCAGTGGTGCTCAATCTTTTTCACGTCAAGGACCCCCAAAAGTATATGTATTTGGCCGCAGACCCCCATCAAAATATTTTGTTCCAGGGACCCCCAAAAGCAAAGATTTGAGTTAAAAATGCTCGCTTAAAAAATATATATATTCAAAGATTTGCACACATTTTCACGATTTTTCAAAAATAGCAGATATACAAGCTCGTAGCGCGGCACTCGGTGCCGCGCTATGAGCTTGTATATCTGCTATTTTTGAATAGCCAAAGTATAAAATAATGCTTTTTAGCTCAAATTAAAAAATGACACAGTTCCAGGTCTTAATGGGTTAAGAAAAGCAGCAATTACAGCAGCAGCCTACAGCGCACACACACAGGCTCTTATGGATTTCCTTTAGGATTACGACTGCCTGTTAGCGCTACAGCGCTAATGACGCTGAACTGAAACACTGACTGCATCTACTACAGGAGGGAGAGAGAGAGAGAGAGAGAGAGAGAGGGGGGGGGTCAGCGGGGAGGACAGGCAGAGCGATTGAAGGGGCAGAGGGTTAAAGAGAGGCGAGGGAGAGGGGGGGAGATGAGAAGAGAAGAGGGAGGCGTGAAGGGGAGTAGGGAAGGAGAGAGGAAGGAGGCGTGAAGGGGACAGGGAGGTGGGAAACAGGGAAGGAGAGAGGGAGGCGAGAGGGAGGAGGGAAGGAGAGAGGGAGGAGGGGTGGAGAGGAAGAAGGGAGGGAGAGAGGGAGGAGGGAAGGAGAGAGGGAGGAGGGGTGGAGCGGAAGAAGGGAGGGAGAGAGGGAGGAGGGAAGGAGAGAAGGCGGCATGAAAGGGACAGGGAGGTGGGAAACAGGAAAGAGAGGGAGGGAAGAGGGAAGGAGAGAGGGAGAAGGGGTGGAGAGAGGGACGAGGGGTGGAGAGAGGGAGGCCGGGCTAGTACGCAAAGCGTGATACAGCGCATTTCTGTTGTCGACGTGCCTCCTCTCGTCTCTGTGTGAACACACACACACACACACACACACACACACACACACCCCCCCACGGACAGAGAGGAAAGGAGAGGGCGAACCGAGATACGAGGAGAACGAGAGGTGCAGCGATGCAGAAACAGAGGAGAGGGAGGCAGGTAGAGAGAGGCAGGTACGCTGAGAAAGAGACACGTTGGGGGAGTGGCACCGATATAATGGGACATGGACAAAGAAAAGCAATGAGATGCCGCAGTATAGGGAAAGGAAAAAAAATCAAACAAAAGAAGGGAGGGAGAGCGAACGATTGAGAAATAGAAGGGGTAGAGATCCTGCAGCAGTTAACTCCTCCCTTGTGACAGGGCACATTTATGGGCATTCATCCATTCCCTCACTCACATGGGTCTATTCCCTGCAACCCCCCCCCCCCCACCCCCACCCCCACACACACAGTCCTCAGCCACCCCAGAGGGATACCGATCTAATTTAAAGGGAATTAATTTGTTTACAGCCCTAATGCATCACCAGTATACACACACACAGTGGAGTTGCAACAGATACAGTTACTCCAGACAGAGACAGCAGCTAGTTTGTCAACAGGGTCTAGAGGCTACATCGGATAGCACTCCTGAAGTAAAAGCCACTTTGGAGTTCATTTTATGCTGCTGACAAGGTATCAACACAGTATGCATACTTAGAGAAAATTGAGGGCAGGGAACCGTTTACCCTCGCTGCTGCAGTGCCCTTGTGCAAGGCGCTGAATCAGTGGATTCACACCTGAGCTGCTGGGACCTCCACTTGGAGGGCTCTCAACCAAAAGAGTATCTCCCTTTTGGCATCGAAAACATTATATGGTTGTTTGGGAGACTAGGGAAGAGATACCGTTGCACAGCTTTGGAGAAATTCTTTTGATAGCAGAAATCTGCAGCATTCAGACTGCGGCAGTGGTGCACGTTCAGTCAAGATGGCTCTTATCTTCACAGCACAACGAAAGCGAGGCATACACGTACTAACAGTATACTGTACGTGCAACGCTTATATGATTGAGAAAAATGTGGAAATGCTGTAAAAACTAAACCGGAGCCGTCAAATGTCCTCAGAGGCTGGGCTTACTATTACTAGCCAGAGATGTCTAAACAGTCCTATCATAACCAAATTTGAAAAGACGTCACGTGGAAACAAAGAGAGGTGGGGGTTTTGTTTTCTTCCCCCTCAGCCCCGAGGTTCCACACTGAAGCAGAGCACAAATTCACAGCAGAAAAGGCACAAAACATGAAACTGACGGGTCCGGAGAATAGAGGCGAATAAGTCATGCAGCCATGCATGCAAGGAGACGCAGACAAATACAGACAAACACGCACATTGCTGCAAAACAAACAAAAAAACCCTGTCAGCACACTTTGCCATAAAAATAAATAAATAAGTTAAAAGATGGGAGAAACATCACAAACGCTGCAGACGAATACTTCACGAGTCTTTTGAGAGAGAAATTAAAATCGGGATGGGATCATAACCCCGGCAAACCTGCATCTAGGGAGATGACTTCTGCAACCTATGACAATATATATATATATCACTCTTAACCACTTAAACCCTATATACTTTAGTTGACCTGGGTCTCAACGCGTTGAGAGCTTGTGCAGATTGCCCTTTTTATTTTCGCTGAATGTTTGCCTATTATGATGACTCAGAATAGGGACACTGGAGTTCATGTGGTTAATATAGAATGCCATTCATCAACTCATAAAATGGATTTACCGCTGTAATCTTTGTGGTGTGTGGTGTTATGGGGCGGCGTACAGATGATGGCATGATGAATGGTTGTTGTAGAAAGACGGATGTGCTCAAAGCCACGCTCCTGACAACTTGATTCCTCCATTTGTCACCATAATATCCACATCCAATATGTCTGACCACAATACCGGCTGTTTGTCAACCTGCTGCTGACACCTTCACACCACCTATGTGGTGTGTGTGGCACCTCACCAATAAGGACAGCAGGTCCTGCAGTTTCTGCAGAAATGTGTGCAGGAGTGAGAGTGTGTGCGTGCATTTTAATTGAGCAGAAAATTAAAATGCAAAAAAAATGTATGCAATAATCATGTTATCTATTATAGAATCATGACACCCAGCCCTGCGCGTACACGCACACAAAATATCTTTGGCTTCGTTAGTATTGAAGCGAGGGTAAGTTGCGTGGGGGTGTCTTTGGCAACACGGTCACTCTCATAATCGGGTTTCATGTGTGGGTACAGCTCGATGATGAAGCTGCCTCTATAACCGGCTGTCTCTGGACAATTGTGACTGGGTACAATGCTTTATGCCGCAAGTTTTCATTTTTGACAGATTATTAAAGTACAGAATATAAGCTTTCATATGATGTATCATTCATTGAAATCGGAACATATTTGAAGATGTGCTCATTTGAATGTAGAACTGAAGCAAATACACATCTGAGCTTTTTTTATTAATAGATGGTGAAAAAGCCAAAATTGTTGTTAAAGGACAAAACAAGGCACAGGAGAGGGGTGGGGGGGACTGGGGTCTGAGTAAGAGTGGTGTGGTTTTGTGCGGTGTAGTCGACTCAAAGATGGAGCGTGCGTGACAAAGTGTGAAGTGATGCCTAATTTAGTGGATCCAAAACTTGTTTTTTTTGGGGGGGTAAACAGATGATTAGCTTAATGTAACATTATTTTCTCATTCAACAGTAAACAAACCAACGTACAGTATAGGTGTATACAGGGTATCTGCACATTTCTAAAGTTACAATTTAATGACTTTTAAGACATTTTAAAAACCAAATTGGGCAAATATTACGTAAGAAAGAGGCAAACATACGTAAGAAAGAGCTTCACATATCCTCTTTATAGTAACAGGAACTCAAGAACGTAATGCTCTTTGGAGCGCCAGGACAACATCTCTGTTTATTGTGTTTCACACTCCGCTTCTCAAGACATCACCCAGCCTGTGCCCGGCTCCTCCTCCAGGTTAATCACATCCAGTGCATATGTCTGATAGCAGATCTACAAGCTCACAATGCATCACATCTGTTTTTGATGTCGGGCAGAAACCTCTTATGTCCATATTTTAACTTTGTGTTTTTTCAAAAATTAATGCCCTACAACTAAAAGTATCAAAGTAGCAGATCTACAAGCTACACATTTTGACCTTGCATTTTGAAAAGTAACAGTTTTGGACATACATACTGTATGTATATGAGGTTTCCACCCGCACGATGCCATCGCCCATCCAGAAATGGTAATCCTAAACATTGCCATCTCTGGATGTATACGGTTACAATCTGTTTTACATCTCTCCCAACAAAGAGAGGTAATTGCAACCATGTCTGAACTGCAATAAAGGCGGCGGCGCATCTAGTGTCCAATCCAGTGGGCCGTCTGCTTCAATTAACTTAATTGACATCAATAAATGTCAACCTGTCTGTGCCCTTCCCGACACCAGGGTCAAAATGGAAGAGTAGACCACTTCCAACCACTGCAGGTTTACTAGTTATATTGCGTTAACATACTCTACCATACAGACAGAGTGGTTTAATAAATGAATAATTAAAATAAATCCCAGATAGTAGCTTTAAAGCCATAGCTGAAGGCTTTCTCCAATAGAGTGATCATCATCTTGTCCTGTTACGTTAAGCTGCCTCATATCTACAGTAAAACCATAATCCTATTGTTCTACAGAGATGATAATCACCATGATCTCTTTCCTCTCCATAGATCTCAGGCCTGTAGGAATTGTGTGTGCGTGCGTACGGGGGGGGGGGATAAAAAGAGTGTGATCTAGAGCAGTGATTCGCAATCTTTTGCCTCGTTTGATATGATTTTTTATCTCTGGGACTGCAGTCTACAATGAAAACCCCAAAAGGACCAATGGACCCTTATGATTGATTGCCAACAATCAATCATTCAGCTGGGGACCCCCTGGAAGCCAGGCTGCCGTGTAGTGTTAGCAGGACCTGCACACGAGCTCGGTCTCTCTCCATGTGTTTTTCCTCGGGTCTCCCTGCCTCTCTGACTCAGATACTTGCTATTCTTGGCCCATACGGCCCTGGGGCGGGGCACGCCACGCAACGAGGTTGCGGCTTCCTTCTCACTTGGCTGGAGCAAGGGGAGAGAAACGAGGTGAAGCCCCGCGGCTTGTACGGGGTTGAAACCACGGCTAGTTCTCAGAAGGGGATGGGGGCTCTCACCGATGCATGTTACTGCTGCTAACATCTATTTCCATAGACGAATCCACAGAGCGGCAATCATAACCGCGGTGTCAAGCGGCTGGCGCTCCGCACCGCGACACCGCAGCTACAGGCAGCGCTCGGAGAGATTTGTCTATATATTAAGAGTACCTTAACCACTTAAGCCGTATTTTATGCCGTTTAACGTTTTTTTTTGGGCCATTTTATGCCTTTATTTTGGGAAAGTAGGCTGACAGGTGACACGCAGCAAAGGTCGTCGGAACGGGAGTCGAACCCGCGACACACTGTCAGGCGAAATTCGCCAAAGTAGCAAAACATTTTGAAAATAAGCATTATTAACTCTCTCACTGGCAGGAACGACTTATGACGAGACATCGTCATAACGCCCTGGCTGCCAAGAACGACTTATGATGACTTTTTGAAGATTTTTTTTTTAATATATATATATATATATATATTTATTTTTTTTAATTTTTTTTTCACACAGAACCAGAGATAACGCCATCCGAAGATGTACTGCTCCATTCACTTCCTAGTGAACTTAAAAATCCTGTATCTCGGC
The DNA here is from genome assembly GCF_963280865.1 of Gymnoscopelus braueri. Taxonomy (NCBI): domain Eukaryota; kingdom Metazoa; phylum Chordata; class Actinopteri; order Myctophiformes; family Myctophidae; genus Gymnoscopelus; species Gymnoscopelus braueri. Next base: position 39,193,532 of record NC_137623.1, read on the forward strand.
TCCTGTGTACTTTTTTTTTTACTATGTATTTTTGGCCGAGACATGCTATTTTCAAAGGCGTATAAAAGCGAACGAGAGGTCGCGATGACATTTTTTTTCCTTTCTCGGAAGCACAATGAAACCCTCTCTGATTAGCAACCATCAGGGATGGATCATACTGGAGATAAATATTCTGTGACTACTTCAAAAAGGTAAGAAAATTGGAAAATCGCTGGCAGTGGGCGCACACAGCCAGAAATAAGTCTGGCAGTGAAAGAGTTAACAGCAAGCAAAGACAGCATGATGCATAACGGTGGCTGTCAATGGCAATCAATGTAGTTCTGGTCTGCATGAGTGGGTGATGCTCGTCGCACATGAGAAATGCACCCGAGTATTGCTTACTCGCTGTCACAAACAAGCAGCCTGACAAACAAGATTAAATCGTGACGGTAAACCACAATGTCAGGGGGGGGGGGGAATTATATTACATAGTGGCGTCCGATGGATCTCCCATTGACATCAATACATTGAAATCGATCTGTTTTTCTCAACACTCAAAATCCAACCAGGAAGTAGTGCATTCCTGCACTGTTGTTGGTGTAATGTGACATTAAAGTGTGTCACCTTAGTGATGGTGCCATCGTCCACTGTGTTGGGTCCGATCTCCTTGTTGACATAGAGCAGAGCGTAGAGGTAACCAGCTCGACCGTACAGCAGCTCATCTGGCATGTCTGCCTCTGGACTGAGTACCGCCCTCTGTAGTTGAAGCAATCTGACACACACACACACACACACACACACACACACACACACACAAACAATATAAACACAGGTGCATGCAGGCATACACAAACACCATGCAAAAAAACACTAACTCTACATAAACAGTCTATAAAAGGCACAGTGCTTACAGCATTACAGTACATTGTTAACTAGACAGGGAAGCTCCATGGAGCACATATCTCCACCAGGCTAGGTCGCCTACTCAGGCGTGTGCTGTGCACTGAAAGTCGTCGTTTGCAGCCGGCAGGACTAAGGACCCGGGGAAGCTACGAGGGAATTAGCCTTTCTACAACATACGGTTCAACTTTTCAAATTTGCGGCGCCCCTATGGGCAGAGGTGAAAGCTCTATAGAGCCTCAACATGTGAGTTCAATTTGGGGTTGATTGAATCTTGCATACATGATATAAGGCATTATTTGTGGTAAGAGATAAGCCCCTCCCACACATTTTGAAAGCCAATTACAGGCAAACAGCAGGGAATATCAAAACGCTGTTGATGCTCATTGTCAGAAAATGCTAAATTTGTGGAAAATCTAGTTAGATGGAAATGTGCAATGCCTATGTGAGTAGTTGATCCAAGGAATCCGTAGGTTGTACAACCTACGGTTCAAGAGTTATAAGCCTAAACATAAAGCTCTACCGTGAGGCTGATTTGAAAGTTGAAGCTTCCGGTGTCTTCCGTTTGCGAGATTACTGTAGCTCTGGATTCACACACACACACACGGTCGAAAACAAAATCTCCGCCACTGGCCTGCCAGCGATAACAATGCGGCTCATTAATCCTAATCACACCTGTCATTGTATACCTAAACTGTGCGATAAAAGGCAGAGTTGAGAAGAATGAATGTCCTGTTCCAGCCTCATCTGTAATAATTAGATTGCTTTGCCACACTTTAATTTGTTTTCATTATTCATGCGTTTTGTTTTACACGACAGGAGGAGGAAGTTGACAGGAGGCAGCATGTGGCCATTAGGGATAAACAGAAGCAAACCACACCAGAATAAGATCAGTTTGAGCAGAATATATTACGACTGGGCTCCTTTCTTTCACTACTGTACATTGACTCAATAACCTGTTCCAGCCTGGAATCTAAACATTGCCGTGAACATAAATATCCAGACCCAATATAATTAATAACAATATTTCTTTAATAAAAGGCTATGCTATGTTAGAGCATCTTTCAGACACCATAGCACCACCATTAGCATGTCACCTAAGCCAGTGGTTCTCAAAGTGGGGTCCAGGGACCCCCAGGGGTCCTTGAGGGAGTTCCAGGGGGTCCCCAGCTAAATGATAAGATAGTTAGGAACCAAATGAACCCTTATGGGTCTGTAACTTAGAGAGTGAACACATGGAACCAAATGGACCCGTTAAGTTAAATTAATGTTGATTTTACAATATAAATTGGGGTCCCAGAGATAGAAATTAAATGCGGGACTGCAGCCTAGTAAATATCAAACTGGCGGTCCTTGAAATTAAACTGGTTGAGAATCACTGCTAGAGCCGTAAAAATCTTCTCTTATGGGGGTCCCTGGCATATCTTTTCAAATGGGGGTCCGCGGGCTAATAAGTGTCAATTTGGGGGTCCTTGACATGAAAGGTTTGAGAACCACTGACCCTAAGCACACTATGACATCAGCATACATTACCAGCTCAACCAAAAGGGACCTCACACTACATTTAGAACCTACAAAAACCTACTAATCGCACTAATTATCTGATAACTAAGATGATTAACTAATAACACGTACTTGGTCAGACAATCTTCGCTGTCGGCGGTGTTCTCCAGCCTGTGATTGACCACGGCCCCCACCGCTAGGGGCCCCGCGTCTCCGCACAGAAAGGTCACCTTGCGGCCATTCAGGTTCCTCAGGGCTCTCTTCACGTAATCTAGCGCCCTCTGCAGGTGGGCGGCGTCCTGGGACGTGCGGTGCAGCTGTAGGTAGAGCAGTGCGATGCCTGTGGGGCCGACGGCAGAGAGAGAAGCTACAGGACTATTTGACAGTATAACAGTTGAACCACACTGCTACAGACATTGAGGGTAGAAACGTACCGATTTTTTTCCCTTCCCGATTCCGATATAGCCTGGAAACCAGACGAATCTGCCATTGCAAAAAAAATAATTGCCCTCGGCAGGTTTGGTCTGGCACCGCTCAGTTGTGATTGGATTTCACTCCCTCCGAAGTAGTGAGGGACCAATCAGGGCCCAGTATGCATATAATACATATAATTTTGGGGGTCCTTGACATGAAAAAGATTGAGCACCACTAATATAGAAACATACGTTTTTCAGAATATTATAGAATAGAATTGGGATTTAGGAGACATGTAGAATCGGCTTCAGGTCTTAATGGGTTAAAAATAAATCTAGGACAGTGGTTCTCAAAGTGGGGTCCAGGGACTCTCAAGGTTCCTTGAGTGGGTTCCAAATGAACCCTTACAGGTCTGTAACTCTGAGTGTACAACTGTATTTGTACACTCTCAGAGTTATGGGGGTCCTTGACATTTTTAGGTTTCAAACTTTTGAAAGTTTGAGAACCACTGATCTAGGGATAAATACAAATGTTACATCTATATATATATCAACTGAAGCATTCAACATAATTGATCAGTGTAAATGACATATCATCATGTGATAAATGATGTGGTATGGGAATGGCACAGACTGGCATACTCACCGATACCGACACCAGCAGTTTAGACAGTATCGGCAGCTTTTTCCCGATACTGGTATCGGTATCAGAACAACTCTAGTTGAGGGGTGTCACACGTGCCTTGTAGTGGAGTTATGGTGAATGTCTAACATTCTCTAAGATTACATGCAGCAAAATTATTAAAACTAGGAACAGTGAGCGCAGATCGGAAGCTACGTTTATGATGTATGGCTATGTTTTTTTTTCTTCTTCATTTAGATTCCGTTACATCCTGTAATATGATATAATATTGTAATAATTGTATCAAGTATTAAATGTCAAATCGTCATTTCATCCCTGGGGAGAGGGACATATTTTGGGCCAGCGTGTCTCACAGTCAGATGGTAAAGACCAGAACAGACCTGTCCAGCCGGTGTAGGTGGAGAAGTCGTGAGGGTCGGCAGTCTTCAGACCTTCCTCCATCTGTATCAGGAGGTCTTTAATCTTATTCTGGACTTTTTTCTGGAAGGCAGCACTCACCTGGAGAAGAAACCAACCCCAATCAACAACAAAATACTATATGCGTACGTATTTACAATCAGAGCAATGACCTTGGTCCATGAGAAATCAATAACAACAAATGCCATAGAAATGGATTCATTTGTCAAAAGGCTGATAGACAGACAGACGGACATTTATAAACTGTTCTTTATAAATGAAAAAATAAATAGAATATAATACTTCTACAAATAGAATAATACTAAGTTGTGCTTTGGGACAAAATGGCAGCAGCTGGCATAACATTTCTAATAGAACAATTTCTGTGCTACCTACCGCCTAAGTTGCACACCTATTATTTCTACCATCTCATCCTAATACAGCAAGCTATAATTGGCCCTGAATCTGCCAATGAAGACCTACGTACTAGGCTACCGTCTTTTTTAAACCAGCCAAAAGCTGTCCATAAACTGAAAGGACTAATATTCCTTCACATTTTGGCCGAAAGGTTGTGACCCCACGGTCCCGGTGCTTCTGCACCGGGACCTCATTTCAGGAAATAAATTGCCTTGAATAATTGGTTTAAGTTAGCCAGACCCAAGGCTCCATTTGCCCTTTAATAGGCCAGGCTGATGCTGGGCTCCAAAGCCTTGTGAACGCATCATCATGCATGTGGAGTTAGCTCACCCTCTGAATCCGTAGGCTACATTTACTGTAGATACAGTATACACAAGATGGAGAATGCTGTCTCATATGCCAGTTATTATTGGGGAAGTACGATTTATTTGAAACAACAAAAGATGTCTATTTAGTTTTGTTGTAATTCATTTGTCAATGTATTCATTGCCAATGTACTGTGATCTCTTTCATCTCCGCTGATACACAGTTACCAGCCACCTCTTTTCACACTGATGAGTTTCACTGGGAGAGCCTCCAAACATCAAAAATAGCAGATGTACAAGCTCGCAGCGTGGATCGAAGTGAAGCGCTGTGAGCTTGTACATCTGCTATTTTCGCATAGCCAACATATACATGGATACAGTGGTTTATCCATTCTCAAAGTGGCCCCCTGGAGCCCCCCCCCACAACGCCTGGGGGTCCCCGGACCCCACTTTGAGAACTACTGGTTTATACAACAAATTAGATGCAAATAACTCTAATAACTTTTTTTTATCATTGACGAAATCTATTTGATAATTGACTACATGTATTTGTTTGATTTACCTCTTTTTTTAATACTTTGTTGTAGAACAGTATGGCACAAAGAAATAGCTGATCTACAAGCCCGTCACAACACTCACAATTGGCTCTTGACGTTTTAGGAGGAGAACACCAGTATTTGGGTGTGTGTGTGTGTGTGAGAGCTGGAAAAAGAGCTTCAAGAAGAACAGGGGACCTGACTGGCATCTGTTCTGTCTTTGGATTGTGACCAGAGAACGCTCTGCCTCAGTACTGCAGGCTCACAGAGGGAGAAGAGAGGCTGGCACACAGAACAAGAACCATGGATACAGGCAGACAAAAGAGAGAAAGACGTTCCAAGGGAGGAACACAAACAAGCGTACTGTTCAGCCTTAACAATAGAATATTCATAAAAGAGGCAAACACTTCAGCTGTCACTGTTCTCTCTGTGTTGGTTTGCTGCAGACATGAAAGCCCCGCCACAACCCAACATGCTGGGTTGATTACATGAGCAACCCAACTAAAAGATTTCATACTGTACAGTCTGCCTTAAATGATTTTTCTGTCTTATCACAATGGAGGCATGCACACATGGCGTCAAAGAGATGGGACTCAAATCCATGATGCTGCAATTAGGCCCAGTGTCCAAGTGTCCATGTCAGATGTGCACAAACTGCTTAAATCATTGGTTCTCAACTTGCCCCCCCCCCCCCAAGGGGGTGCATCAGGGGGTCCCCAGTAAAATTAATATAGCATCACCATGTTTTATACTTGTCTATTCAAAAAACTGCAGATATACATGCATGCGCTGTGAGCTTGTAGATCTATTTTTGAAAAATCGTGAACATTTGTGCAAATCTTAGAAAAAATATTTTTTTTAAAGCTTCTGACTGTGGCACAAAATATTTTTGAGATGGGGGTCCGCAGCCAAATACATATCATTTTGGGGGTCCTTACATGAAAAGGTTTGAGAAGCACAGGCTTAAATCACCAGGCCTTTTCTCCAATATGAGTACGAACAAGCGGCATGAAAGTCCGCCCGTCATCCGACTAAAGAATTGATATCAAGAACATGGATGCCACACAAAAAAATAACTAAAATGGGTCAGGGAACTGACTGAGGCGAGGGCAATATATATTTTTTAAAGTATGAAATTGTTCAGTACTTTGAAATAATCTGCGATATTGATGTGAAGTCATCGCCCAGCCCTACCGTACACTGTGTAACATCGGTTACAAGTGGCAACACTTGTCCAGGGACTAACAGGGGTCTTTGAGGGGGTTCAAAGCTAGCTGTACACTATACTGGACTTACTGTCTACAATTTTAAATGTTCTCTTAAAAACTGCTGCAAATCTTGAAACAGATTCAACAGAAAGCAGCTTTATGCTGCAATTCACACTGGACGCGTGGGCGGTATGAACGGAATGGGCGCCAGAAGGAAAACAGACGGGCAAGTTTCAACACGATTTGCAGAGCATCCACGTCCAATGGGAATCCAGCCTTAGTTTTCAGTTTGATAAGTATGCCATGCAACACTTAAAAGACTAATTGACGAGACAAAGCCTAATTTATTTGAAACCTAAGTAAATAAATAAGCAGAGGAAGTTGTTCCAAAAAAAAACAGTACACAGCTAAACTAGTCTTTCTAATTGAATTGCATGTGTTAACGCAATTGACTATGCAGCTCAATTGGCCTAATCCTTTATACCCTTCAATAGATGGCATCTTGATTAATCATGTGACCCATGAGCCAATGATGGATTCACCTGCACTAAGTGGGTAATAAAAAAAGGTCATTGGTTTACCTGGTGGGTTATTCATGAGTATGACTTCAGTTTAAAATGTCATTCCAGAAGCCTGCATTACTGGACAAAAAGGCACAGACTTTTACTGCCTAGTTTATTTAGTGCTCTGCAATTACTGCTATATGCATTCATTAAAATAGTCCATTCTTTCTAGTATTGAGACATGATGGAGCTTGTGACAAAAATGACTTCCACCCACTGTTTTACACCTGTAAACCTGTGATGTGACAATAAAGGTGATTCTGACACCGTTTATGATGTAAGCCTACAGTACAATGTTCTTCCATAGCGCTGAATGACTGATGCATAGCTGCCTACAGCAAGCTCTAGAGTCTAGAACAATTTACTCCATTTAAGCAAGACATTACACAACCAAACACAGCTAATTTAAGGACATATATAGCCTAGCTTGAGGAACCGAATAGAACATGGCGCCACTTCTCCTTTGAACTCCATGGACACGGCCGCCCTGTTCCTTTCTGTCGCCCTATTGTATTACTTTGAATGGTGACTTCAAACTCGATAGTCGATACTGTAACTTGGTCAGGCATAGGGATTGGGATACGGAACCGGTGGGAACCGGATCCAATATTGAGGAACCAGAATCGGTTCCATCACATTTGGAACAGTTTCTGGAACTGGGTTTTTAAATTACACTGTCAAGAGCTGGCATATGGACTTCACGTCTGCTATACAATTACAATACCAGTGGTTCTACCAGTGGTTTTACATTTCATGACCACCATAACTCAGAGTGTACAAATGGAACCAAACGGACCCTTAACGGGTCCATTTGTACACTCTCAGAGTTACAGACCTGTTAGGGTCCATTTGGAACCTCCTATAGGAATCGTTAAAAGGAAACCGTTAAGGAATCTGAACCGTGAAGAGGGAATCGTTAAAGGCATAGTTCACCCCCAAAATGACTTTTTTTTCTATCGATTAGTCACCCCATGGAGACTTGAATTCATGGATATTTTTGGGGTTTTGTCACATTCCTAAGTCAATAATTTGATGACCGGCAGCGGTTCCGGTAGGAGACACAAAGAGTCTCCTTTGTGTTTCCTACCGGAACCAATGCCTACCGGTCCGCTGGTCATCAAATTATTGGCTTAGGAATGCGACAAAAACAAAAAAAATATCCATGAATTCAAGTCTCCATGGGGTGACTATTGATATTAAAAAAATAGTAATTTTTGGGGTGAACTATCCCTTTAAGGAACTGAAATCGTTAAAAATCCTAAAGGTTCCATCCCAACCCTAGTCAGGCAGGGGTCAGATGTTTAAAGTTGTTTATGTTTACACATAAAAATGAGGCCCGAGCGATAACCTACTCAAACATAATAGCTTGGTGTGAGCTGTTGTGCACTTCTCCACATACTCTACAGCAGTGGTTTTCAACCTTTTTCATGCCAAGGAAGATTTGAGTTAAAAAATGCTCGCTTTATATTCGAACACACTTTTTCAAGATTTTTCAAAAATAGCCAAAGCTAAGTGGTCAAAATGATTGTGACGCTATGTTAACTAATTTTGCTGGGGACCCCCTGGTACCCCCCCCCAAGCAAGGACCACTGGTGGTCCCCGGACGACTGGTTGAGAACCACTGCTCTACAGGATAGGATATAGCAGGTTCTCAATGTAGAGACCAGGGACCCCCAGGGGTCCTTGGGGAGGTTCCAAGGGGTCCCCAGCTAAAAAACACTTCAACCCAATTTTATACTTGGGACTATCTTTGAAACATTGTGAAAAATCTTAAATACAATTATTGTGGAATATTTTTGGGGAATAATTGTAAAAAAAAAAATTACACATAATATTCTCTTACGGGGTTCTCTTATGGGTGTCCGAGGACAAGAAAAAGTTTGAGAACCACTGGGCTAGCTAGACAGAACACTTGACTGTGTATCAGTATTAGCTTAATAGCACTATCGGAGCCATGGATCCAAGACGGTCCCGTCATGGATGAACTTCAACATAGTGTTTGCACTTTCTCCATTTACGGCCCATACATCTACATAAACGTTCAGATTTCAAATATAAAGTGCTTAACCAATGGCCACGGATGTTACAATTATGTACGGGCCCTCATATGTACCCGTATGTTCCGTATTCTTCAATCAAAAGCATTTTAATCCGATCGGTGGCCATTTTCTCATAGTTATAATGTATCAGAGTGCAGTACACCTCCCAACCGATAGGGTCACGCAGTTGAAAGCATATGGAATAAATAGCCACCAATCGGATTAAAATGCTTTTTATTGAACAATACGGAAGATACTGGTACTTTTGAGGACCCGTACGTAATTGTAACATCCGTGGCCATGAGGTAAGCACTTAATTATACAATTTGAACGTTTATGTAGATGTACGGGCCAAAAAGGGAGAAAGTGCAAACACTATGTTGACGTTCATCCATGACTGACAGTCATGTATCGGGGCTAGCACTATCATAAACATTGAACATTCAGGTGAATGTGGGTTTTAAACAACACTTCTCACCTTCCCATTGGCGTCAAAAGGCTCATTATGGCAGTCCTCCTCGTCCTCCTCTCCCCCCGTGCCAGAGCCTGACGTGGTGAGACCACCCTGGGGGTCTTTACAGTCCGGGTAGGGGTTGATAAACGACCGCTCCTCCATCTCTGCTTCAGTAGCAGAGACCAGCTTCAGCCTCTTGGACATGTTGTCTCCCATGGCGACGGCGGCCTCGCACGGACACACTGTACAGGTGCGCTGCTGCTGCTTGACGGGAGGAGAGCGCGTTTTTTAGCAATGGTGGAAATTAAAGTAACGTTAAAAGTACATTTAGTGTGCTGTACTTTAGTACAATGTTCAGGTATGTTTTTCTTTACTGGAGTATTTCCAGTTTTCAGTACTTTTACTTCTACTCCACTACATCTCAGAGACAAATATTGTGCTTTTACTACAATTATTTGACAACTTTAGTTACTAGTTACTTGGTAGATTTTGATTATCATTACAAAACATTCATTACTCACTTCAGCCCTATAACATTTAGGCCATTTGAAAATAGCAAATCTAAGCTCGTGCGACTGCTATTTTCAAAAGATTTGTATACATTTCATACATTTGAAAACTTGCGAAATGGGACATTCTGCATAATGAATACTTTCTACTTTTGGTACTTTAAGTACATTTTGATACCAATACTTTTGTACTTTTTTTTACCCAAGTCAATTCTGAATACCAGACTTGTAAGTTGTACTTTGTAACAGAGTATTTCTGCATTGCAGTATTGATACTTTTACTTATTGAAGTAAAACATGTGAGTACTTTTTCCACCGCTGACTGTATGGGAGCGCTCCTGCTGGACGGGACGAGAGGAGGAGAGAGAGGGCGTTTTTAAAGGGTGGTGGTGGTGTGTGATGTCCTGGAACTCCCCATGTGGACCATCTGGGGGGGAGGAAAACATATAAGTACAAAAAACAAAGAATAATAATATGAGTAAAATGTTAGCAAACTTTTCCTTTCACCCCCTTCAAGGGGGTGAAAGGAAAAGTTTGCTAACATTTTACTCATATTATTATTCTTTTTTACTTATAAAAGGAGATAAATGCTAAATGTTGGAAGTGGAAACACCTGTGGAGAAACTTCAACCAATGTCACCTTGAACATAATAGGCTATTATTCACCTCACAGACCAGCTGGAGCATTAAGCCAAGTTATTGTAATTATTATTATCATTATATGTATTATTTGAAATACAAATAGAATTCAGGCCTTTCTGATGAAATGAGAAAAAATAGGCTATTATAAACACCTTGTTCTTTTCAGTTTTCACTAACGACTATAGTGGCAGATAGGTAGCCTATTCTATTGGGTGGGTTCTGCACATGTACTGTAAGTAAAACATGATGAAAACAGACAAACAAATGTGAATTATTGTACAGTATAGCTAAAATGCTGCTAATCTGTCAGTGCATGGATCATTGTTTATTTGTAGTCAGCTGCATGCTCTCTACCTCCAACAAATAAATAAACAGCCACACTGGTTATATTACCAGGCTTACCAATACATTCTGCAATAAGCCACTGATGCCTTCATAGACCTTCTATCCAGCTGTGCTGTCGTCGATGCAGATGTGGTGGCACTGGCTGGAGCAGCTCTCTCATCAGCACCGCGTCTCTTCAGCATCCCCATGCAGTCCTGTGGGCATTATGTCCGGTCATGTCAAATTCACGTCAGCTTTCTTTGGCTTTGTATTATCCACGAAACGCAAGGCATCATCGCATCACTGTGCATGCTGCCTGCTGTATGTATTATAATCCCCAGTCCTCTCTCTCTCTCTCTCTCTCTCTCTCTCTCTCTCTCTCTCTCTCTCTCTCTCTCTCTCTCTCTCTCTCTCTCTCTCTCTCTCTCTCTCTCTCTCTCTCTCTCTCTCTCTCTCTCTCTCTCTCTCTCTCGCCAGCTCCACTCTCTCTCTCGCCAGCTCCACTCTCTCTCTCCCTTCTCAGGCACAGAGACGATCATTCAGGAGTCCTCCCATCTCTCTACGGTCTGTGTGTCAGTGGATGTCCCCCCCCCCATGCAGCCAGCCCAGCCCAGCCCAGCCCCCCTGCAGGCTCTACACACACAACCACTATGCAGACCCCCACCCACCCACACCACCACCGGCTAAGACAAGGCAGAGTGGACGGACAAGCTGTTTTTTATGCACGTTCTCTGACCGAATTTGTGTCTACTGACTGTGGGCTACGACTCCAGGAGCGAGCAGATGGTGTGTGTGTGTGGGGTGTGTGTGTGTGTGTGTGTGTGTGTGTGTGTGTGTGTGTGTGTGTGTGTGTGTGTAGTTGTAGCCCCCCCCCGTGTGTGTGTGTGTGTATGTGTATGTGTATGTGTATGTGTATGTGTGTGTGTGTGTGTGTGTGTGTGTGTGTGTGTGTGTGTGTGTGTGTGTGTGTGTGTGTGTGTGTGTGTGTGTGTGTGTGCGTGCGTGCGTGTGTGTGTGTGTGTGTGCGTGTGTGCGTGTGTGTGTGTGTTGCAGCAGTCGAGGACTAGGCAATACAGCCACACAAAATCCTCATTTCAAATGGCTCAAGTCAAGTCATGGGAATTCAAGCTGAATTCGTAATGCACTTTCTAGACCAGTCAAGGCTTTTAACATTGTGTTGCACTTTTATAATGTGAGTACAATTCTTTGGTTTTGGTTTTTCAACATTGTAGCCTCCTGTAGCAGCAAAAAAATAAATAAATAAATAAATAAATAATAAAGAGAAATGGGCATATTGTAGCCTACTACCATTGGCTCTATGGCTACAAAGCCATTTGCCAAGTATCAGGGTCTGAAAAAGTCTGTGGTTGGGGTACCTAGAATCTTTGATAAGTCTCTGCAAGCTTTGCTGACACATCATCAATCGTATATGTCCTGGATGGAGGGAAGTTCACATCCACTGATTCTGTGGTCCACAATAATCAGCTCTTTGGTCTTGTCGACGTTGAGAGCCAGGTTGTTCTGAAACCATTGTTATCAGGTTCTCCATCATCTCTCCTGTAAGCTGTGTCATCGTCGTCATCAGGCCTATCACTGTTGTGTCCTCAGAAAACTTGTCTACTAGGCAGTCGTGGATGTACACAGTTCAGAGACATTTTTTACACCTGCAGATATATCATTAACATTTGTGGAACAGCCCTGAAGCATCAAAGGGCAGGAATGTAGGTTAAAGTATTACATTTGGCCCAAGGAACTATGAATACTTCAAGTCTGTCACATCTACTAAAGACATACTTGGTAAGCAATTAACATGCTCTTGATGCATTGGTCTGTATATGGTGTCTTTACCCCATGTCATATTAGCAACAAGAAAATAGCAAAAAAAAACAGCAATACAATAGCTGTAAAAATAGGCCACCTAATAGAGAGTATGCATCACTTTTCCACCGAGACACGCCCCCCTCTCATCTAGACTGAGTGGCAAAACATTGAGCAGCATGGAGCATTGGAGTTTGGAAGCGCTCGTTGTAAATCACTCAACGGTCCTGCGCACCACCTGTTTCTAAATTGCACATAATGCAGGAGGCAGCAGGACGTTGCGTTATTGAAAACGAGCACTTCCATGCTCTGACACTTAGAAAAATAATCACCTGCACAGAATTTAATGCCAGAAAGCAGCTCATAACATGTCTACGATTTTTATGAAACAAAAACTTTGCAGATAGAAAGAGGATAATTCAAGCTTTTCGTACAGCTGCCATGTTGGTGAGTTTAACGTCGTTTAATCCAATCAGATAGGACTTTTCTGGTTGGCTGTATGGGCTGTAGAAAGTATTGTTTTGCCACTCAGTAGGCGTTCCCGCATAACTTCCAGGTACGATGATGTCACGCGCATAGCCTCTATAGAGCGTCGCAGTTCCCGCCCACTTCCTGTTTTTTTTGGTGCCGGAAGAAAAAACTCAATGCATTTTTCCATTGACATTTCCAAAAATATTTATATCTATTAATTTAAGCCTCGAATCAAGCCATCATGACATGACATGAATCATGACCATAAACGTTTGATTCTGTGATTTTTTTTTTGTTGAAAACGGCAAAACAAAGGGTATTTATTAAATATAGTATATCATATAATTAAATATAAAATTAAAAAAAATCACAGAAAAAAACGTTTTATGGTCATGATTCATGTCATCTCGTGATGGCTTGATTCGAGGCTTAAATTAATAGATATAAATATTTTTGGAAATGTCAATGGAAAAATGCATTGAGTTTTTTCTTCCGGCACCAAAAAAGACAGGAAGTGGGCGGGAACTGCGACGCTCTATTAGACTGCCACTGAAGGTGCACACAATTGCCATCAGCTGCAGGTCCTCAGCAATCAAGACTAGGCTTTGGTGTCAGTCAGTGGGTATTGGGTTAACAAACTCAAATTAAAAATAGAAAGCATTAAGAAATCAAAGCAATTATCACAAAATACAAACCACACAAAAATACGAAACAAAATCACACAAATGAATAAGCCAAAATCAAGCCAAAGCAAAATAAAATACAGTTTTCTTCGGCACTGGAATTATTATAGCTGATTTGAAATGTGAGAGTCCTCTACTCGTTGCAAATTCATGCGCACTTAGATTGAGCAATACCCAACGTCAGCTTTAGTTGGCTTTTCCGGAGCATCGAGGTGCACCAATCGTCATCACATTATTGCACAATGTGACAGGTACAGTACAATATGGCTTGACTGATCTTCATCAAACTTCGCATGCGCTCTCTCTGTAGACCATGGAGAAAGACCCTCCACTCCAAATCTTTCTAATTGGTCTCATGGTGGCGCTATAACAGACCACTTTATATTTTGTCCTCTTGAAACGTACCATGCGATTAAAGCATAGCAATGCAATAAAAGAAATCTCTGGATTCCTTGGATCATGATGCAACACTCCATATAGGCCATGTATCGGACCCACAGTAGGGTTTCCATTTCACAAATGTGTTGTTCCTGGAACTTTTATTTTGAAGGGCTTCCTGCCCAAACCTCAGGAGCACAACATCAGCCACAAAGAATACAACTTTGTCCAGAAGCAAATCAGAGATAGTTCCAGACACCAGATGAAGAAAATGAAAGACCGTTATCGATGACTTCAACTGCTTTAATTTTACAATCTCAGTCTCCCCACCAATGTCTATAACATCTGGTGGACATTGACAGGGGCAGGTATTTGTGAAAGGCAAGTCAGGTTTATTTGTGTATTCTCTTCAAAGTGCTTTACATAAAACATGAATCATTAAGACAACAGATACAGATACAGAACATTAACAGAATGCAAAATAAACACATTATAGGTCATTTGAATAAAAGGGCGGGGGGGGGGGGGGGTTACATCATGATATCAATGAACCAGCTGAGCTGTCAGGACATTAACCCATTAAAACCGAGAAAGCATCTGGGTCATTTTAGATTTTAGCATTGGCTATTAAAAAATAGCAGATATACAAGCTCACAGCACGTCACTTCGTGCCACGCTGCGAGCTTGTACATCTGCTATTTTTAAACATTAAACATTTAAACAACATAAAAATCTTGAAAGTGTGTGAAACATGTTGAACTAGAAAAAATGCTCCTCGGAGCACAGGTCTCCGCCAAGTCAGGTAGGTAATTGTGGCCTCCTGGTGGCGCTATAATAGGCCAATGTGAAAAGGGTGGCATTTCTTCCTCGGCCTAGTGGGAATGTGTATGAAAAAAAATCTCGGAAATCGCATGCTGCGTTCATGATTTGAGGCATTTTGTTCAAAACGGACATATCCTGCAAATTCTAGAGGCCAATGTGTGTGGAAACCGATTTGCGGGATTTTTGGACAGAATGTGAAGGACTAATATAAAAAGGCAGATGTGAAAAATGCAGGCAGAGGTTTTTCCTTGGCCTCTGCTCTGGGGAGTGTGCGTGCAAGGTTTCACACAGATTGGTGCAGTTACAGGTAAAAACACGAATCGAATCGGCCTGTTATAGCGCCTCATTTGCTGTTACAGAGCTATATGTGTTAATGAAATTTAGGAGTAATCCACCCCATGCTCTACCTTAAGTAACCCTTGAGATAAAGAATAGTCTGTTGCTGTGCAGTCTGGTTGCTCATGTTGGGTTTTGCTTGGTAGGGATTTGGAATATTTCATGCTTTCTTGACTTAGTGCCTGGTGCTGTGGTCAGCGAAACTGTTCTGCTGCCTCTCGGTTCTAAGGGCTCTCAAACGACCCAAGGCAGGGAAAGGAGTAGAGAAAATCAAGACATCAATGAAGTTAAGAAAACGACAATTTAATCATCCTCACCTCTGAATTGTAACCAATATTGTATACAGTATGTAATTATGATAATCCTTAAGTCAGTTTGGACTCATCATTTAATTTTGTTAATTGAATTGCCTTAATAATAGGTAACCAGAGCGGGTTTGTTCATCCTCCCGTTACGCCACCACAGGAATGAAGAACTAAATCGTTACAAGAGTGATTCATTCAAATACAAGAAAATGTGAACAATCATTCTTCTCCAACACCACGTGTGACAAGGTGGAAAGTTGAAACCGATAGTGCTGTTCAGTACATGATGAATTGTAATACCATTCCAACACAAGTGCAAATATATTTTCTATATTGTTCATCTGCCTGTAAAAAACGTTTATGTTTTACTATTGTTCTTTATAACTAATGTGTTCGTACAGTTCTTGTTAATCTGGTAATCAATATATGATATTTCAACTCATCGTGATTGGACAACTGTCCATGACTGATAGCCAGATTTGATTTGTGATGCATGGATGAACATTGATGGCCTGTCAGAATAAGATAACTATTTGCGTATCCAGCTGCACTGCAAAACGTTAAAAGGTGGTACATTGCATGTGTGGACAGCAGAGCGCACAGACTAGAGAACTTCACAGGCCAACGTCTGATTGCAAATATTATAGCAAAGAAACATTATGTGTACTGGTGTTTTGTACTAGTATTATGTTGTAATGTTTTGATGTTGTAAGCCTTATTTGTGAAACGCAAGTCAGGTTCATTTGTGTATTCTCTTCAAAGTGCTTTACATAAAACATGAATCATTAAGACAACAGATACAGATACAGAACATTAACAGAATGCAAAATAAACACATTATAGGACATTTGAATAAAAGGGCGGGGGGTTGGTTACATCATGATATCAATGAACCAGCTGAGCTGTCAGGACATTAACAGGTGGTACATTGCATGTGTGGACAGCAGAGCACAAGAGGACTTCACAGGACAAGGTATGATTGGAAATATTATACCTAACATTATGTGTGTTTTGATAAGTATAATGTTGTTGAGGTATTTTGATTTGTATTACAGATGTTTTGATTATGTACAGGTGTTTAACTAAAGTGTATGTCTCTCTATGTTTCTCTCTTTGTGTCCATCTCTCTGTCTTTTATGTCTGTTCATTTGTCCATCTCTCCAAAAGACTTTACTGAATTGTGAACCGCAAAATTCCCAGGAAAATGAACACATCAAATGAGTCCTCCATCGATAGCATCGTGGACATTTTAGAGATCACCGGGACATCAATCAACATGGTCCTGGGAGTCCCCATCAACAGCTGGGTTCTGTGGCTGGTATTAACCGGACCAGCTGGTACAATGGCCACAGATATCTTCACATTCAATCTGAGTGTATGTGAGATCCTCTTCAGCTTGTTCAATTTTCTCCATCTTTTCATACGAAATATGCAATACTTGGCTTTAGGTTTCCTGTTAACTGGACGTCCAGTCTTCCAGAGCTGTATCTGCGTAGAGAGATTCATGGCAGTGGTTCACCCAGTGCTCTTCCTCAAGTACAAACCTCTCAGGTACCGGGTGGCTTGCTTAGTGTTGGTCTGGTTGGTCATCATTGGACTTTCACTATTAAACACCCTGTTGGGGTATTTTACAGAGATAGGACATTATTTTTACCTTGGCCAATGCCTAGTTTTAGGGTTAGTGATGCTGTTGTGCAGCCTCGCCATTCTCAGGGTTCTGAAGCAGCCCATGCCAGGAGAGATGGGGAGGGAGAGGGACAACAGCATTAAGAAGAGAGCCTTCATTATCATCTGCCTGATCATGGTGTCATTTCTGGCAACTTACTTTATTTGGGGCATTGTTGTTGCCATTTCTTTCAGTCAAGGATCCTCATTGTTTTTGTTTTCATCTATATGGCTATCCATTACTGTGCTCACTGGGTTGGTTCAGCCACTGCTGTACCTTTGCCAAAAGACTGGCAAACTGCCCTGCATTAGAGGTCTGCACGGGATCACTCGGAACCGAAAACCTGAGACCCAACCCGAGACACGAGCCGCTCCGGGTCCAAAACCTTGACTTGTCTCACGGGTACAGGTCAGAACTATTATAATTGCCACGGGTCTCGGGTAAGTCAATCTGAAATTGATTTACCCAGTGAGGACCCGATCTGCTTTACTTCCGTATTACACTCTTTAATCTTAAAATTAGACATATATCTTGTAATTACGTTCTAAAATCCATATTGTCTGTTCTCCCATATTGTATGAGCCACGCTTAAAGTTAACAGCTGATTGAAACTATAAGACAAAGTATATAGTGAGCAAAGGCCACCAGGAGCCTCATCTGTGTGGAGAACTTTTGTGGTTATCATTAGTCGGGCGGTAAGAAAGTCGGCAAAGCTAAACGTACTCTTTTCAACGTAGCCCATAGGCTACTCCTCACGTCCTCAGGTTTGATGCAATCAAGATGGGCACATTTCAACGTAGGCCTGTCTGTGACTGAGACCTGCCCCTCTGCTGTACTGTGGCATCGTAAAATGGGATATGTCAAGGGTGAGATTAAAAAAAGTAATAAAAAAAAAGCACTGTGCAATAAAAACATTAAAATGTATCCAGTTAAAATTAGCACAGCTAAAAAAATGTTTTACAAAGCCTTTATTACAGTTAGTTTTTCCAATTCTACTTTTCGTTATTTTAGTTCATAACCTTGATTCATACTTTTTGTAATCCTATATTATGTTATTTTATTCTCTACTTTCATTTTTGTTTTACCTCTGCTATGTTATGTTTCTTCTACTTTATCCTGTTGCATGAAGCACTTATGTAACTGTCTTTTGAAAAGTGCTATATAAAGGGAGTTATTATTGTTGTTGGACAAACATAATCCACATACTGTCATTGTGTGTTATATATTTTGGATGCACCAGTTGTGTTGTTGAATTAACCTGTGTTAATGTTGAATGTCTGTTTTGTTTTCACAAGCAATACATTATTATACAGCTTGGTTACAAAATTCTAAACTGCTTGTGTTCATATTTGGAAGCCTCGGTAATGTCCATAAATTCGTTGTGAGAGGCCTGCAGATTGCAGGAATTCCCCAAGCCAAGAGCTAAGGCATTGGCTAAATTCTGTTCAGTGTCTGTGATAATTAGCAGTCGCCACATATGGAGGAGACGATGCTTCCTGTATACGTGATCATCCTGAAACACTTATTGTTGAGTTTCTCAAGTAAGTGCATCTATTATTGTTTGTGTTCAAGAATGTCTTGTTTGTGAACGCAAATAAAGATGTTATAGTGTGTGTGTGTGTGTGTGTGTGTGTGTGTGTGTTTGTGAATTCATCTAGAAATATTTAGAGCATTTCCATACTAAGCTGATGGTTTTTGAGAATAAGGTACGAAACAATATCGAACTATATAAGCAAATTTATGTCAAATAGCATAGTGTTTCAACGGACACAGCACGGCCGAAGATCGAAGTGACATGTTGCTGGTCCAGTGTTTTGTAGTGTGGGCTAAAGTATTGTGTTTGTGAATTCTAAAATCTACTTTGCTACAGTACAAACATTAGGTAAGGGATAATGAATGGTGAGCAGATCAGCGCTGTGAAATAAACACCGACGGGTGATTAGAAACTGACACACTGACATAGCCTTGAAGAGAAAAACATTATTAAAGAAGCTATTTTCGCTCTTTGTCATACGATGAAGTAGGGCTTTCACCAACTAGTCAACTAGTATAACCACTAGTCGACCTTGTTGGTACTAGTCGAATAGTTGAACAGTTTTTTTTTTTCATTTGTTTTAATGCCATAGTAATGGCCCATTACTATTATTATTATCCTCCTGACTTTATTTTTTATCAAAAGGGGGTCAAAAGTACAGTATGCCCAATAATAGCCTATTATTGGGCAATGGGGATCCTTGGAGACGCTGCTGTGGTGCTGTGCCAGAAGCGCTTCCCTTAAAACGGCATAAAAATAAAGGCAGCAATAAAGTTTCGAATGTAAATTTCAACTAGTCGACTAGTCGACTACCACTGGGTCAAATTAGTCGACCAGTAAAAAGCCCTACGATGTCGTGAAAGCCCTACGATGAAGTACAACAGCAGGGGTCTTCAGCGTTTTTCAGGCCAAGGACCCCTTAGCTGAGAGAGAGATGAAGCAGCCCCCCCACTACATATTTGATTCATGTTAAACTAGACCATATGAGCACCCACGCTTGTTTCGTGGATGTGGCAACACCGGCACTTGTTTCATGCACATGATTTGGCAACCCGGGAGCCAGCAAACACAAAAACGCTAATAAACAGCTGACATTTGGGGAAAGCGAAAAACGGGCTTTGACGTTCCGTGCACATGGTAATGGTCAATGGCTGTGTGCAAATGCAGATCAATTGCTCAGCCACTGAGGAGAACCGGGCAGAAGAGATTTTGGGCACAGGCGCACAGACACACGCACAGAGCTACGCACAGAGCTTTGTAGAATTATAGGATGATGTGTATTGTAAGACATTTAACGACTTAAATGTCTGAACATTGGCTCAGTACTTGGGTCTTTCTTCCCTGTACACCAAACCTCTTGAGCCGAAAATAGCCGATCTACAAGCTCACAATGCGTCTGCGACGTGTTGTGAGCTTGTAGATCGGCTATTTTCGGCTACTGTTCCCCCCAGAATAGGGTTTGCGAGGGTTTAAGTGGTTGATGTAAAAATGTAAAAATAATGTACCTATCACACAAAGATTTGGCAGCCCCTGTCTCTGAGGACCCCCCAGGGGTCCCGCACTACCTGTTGAAGGGCTTAAGTGGTTAACCACTTATAGGGCTTAAGTGGTTAATATTTAAAATGTCATTGGGTGATATTTGTGATCGTCACAAGGCCATCATTCATTGAGACATCATTGTCACAATTCTTGGCTGTGCCCAATTCACGTTGTGCAGCCTCGCCATTCTCAGGGTTCTGAAGCAGCCCATGCCAGGGGAGATGGGGAGGGAGATAGAGGGACAACAGCATGAAGAAGAGAGCCTTCATTATCATCTGTCTGATCATGGTGTCATTTCTGGCAAATTACTTTATTTGGGGCATTACTGTTGCCATTTTTATCAGTCGAGGATTCTCATTTGTTTTGTTTGCATCTATATGGCTATCCATTACTGTGCTCACATGCCCTGCATTAGAGGTCTGCACGGGATCACTCGGAACCGAAAACCCCAGACCATACCCGAGACGCGAGCCGGACCGGGTCCAAAACTTTGACTTGTCTCACAGGTACTGGTCAAAACTATTATAATTGCCACGGGTCTCGTTTGTGAGAACTTTCTTTAGTTTAGGCCACTGGGTTTGTTCAGCCACTGCTGTAAATCGTTCCTGTTGCCCAGGCTTAAAGGACATTGATCAAACATTTTCAATTTCAATTAAATTCAAACTTTATTTCAGACACTCAGGGGGCCCATAGAACATAAAAACAGCATACAAATACAATATTAAAAAAAAACAGCACATAAAAACATACAGGGACATAAAATCACACATATAGGCAGGC
This sequence comes from Gymnoscopelus braueri, assembly GCF_963280865.1. Lineage (NCBI taxonomy): Eukaryota > Metazoa > Chordata > Actinopteri > Myctophiformes > Myctophidae > Gymnoscopelus > Gymnoscopelus braueri. The sequence continues at coordinate 39,214,695 of NC_137623.1, forward strand.
TCTCCAGTGTTTCCGCAGCCTGGACGAGTACCGGAGACAGCTTTTCCCAGGATTGACTATATCCTCAATAATACTGTTCAGGGACTCATCCAGTCGGGACATGAAACCATACATGGAGTGAACATGTTGTTTCAGTCACAGTGTTATTGTTTTTACTGACCTTTCAAAATGTTCACAGGGTCATACATAGCTGTTATTAAAGACATTGAATGACTTTGATGTTACAATAAAACAGCTTATTCGCTTACACACAGTACACAAATTAAAGCCTTTGCTATGTATAAGTTTGACATATCCTGTATTCCATCCTCATACAGCCTATAAATCTAGCCTGTTCATACTTCACCCATTCACAATAGTCCTCTACTGCTCATGGCCAGGTTTGTAATAGGTCCATTACATAATCTCCAGTGGAGATGATCTCCCCAGAGTAGGCCAAAATGTCAGGGCCAAATTTTTGTCCCAGTCCAGACCTGAAGATGATCCACTGCTGCCGTGTTCAGCGCGCCACTGTTGAAGGATGAAATGTAAATTACACAGCCAGTGGTGGCGCATCAGGGAGAGAGAGAGAGAGAGAGAGAGAGAGAGAGAGAGAGAGAGAGAGAGAGAGAGAGAGAGAGAGAGAGAGAGAGAGAGAGAGAGAGAGAATGAGAGTTGCATGACAACAGGGATTTAACAGTACACTTTAGCCTATTTTGTGCAGAACTTACTAACTTCGCATGTTTTATGAATAACTGAACATGTGAAGTTGCCATTTCACCAACTATTATATATCCGTTCTCTCACTCTGCTATAATTTGAAAAAAAACATTTTTTTCGTTCTTTTTTTTCTGGGTTTTGGGGGGTTAGGACTGGGCCTTAATTTTCAGGCCCGTTGAGAACTCTAATCCACATACTGTCATTGTGAACACTTGTACGTGAGAGATTAAATGTTTTGGCTGCATATTAGTTAGTAGTGTTGTTCCACTAACCTGTACCAGTAAGGTACAGTCTGCTATGGTTAGGAAGAATGTTGTGTTTGTTGGTGTCAATAAACAATGCATTATTATTATTGTCTCCGCCAGGCCAAAGGCGTGGCCGAGACTATGTTTTGCACCCTGTCCGTCCGTCCGTCCGTGTGTCCGTCCGTCCGTCCATCCGTCTGCGAGCAGCTAATAACCGGCACAGTTGGCCCGATAACAGCGAAACTTTGCACAAACACTTTTCAGATCGGCCTGTTATAGCACCACCAGGAGGCAGATTTTTGCAACAAAAAAAAATGATATTACTCCACAGATTTTGTCCAAGCATCGCACAAATCGGTACACAGTATCTCTATAGTCATGTGATAAAGACGGATCTTTGAGCTGTTGAATTATCGGCTGTCTGTCTGTCGGACAGAGGGACGGACGGACACATACGGACTGGTGCGAAAACATACTCTCCGCCTCCTTGGCCGTCTGTTGGCCTGGCGAAGACAACAAATGTCTACTCGCCCCAGGATCGCCCAGGGTTCAAATGTGAAAATGTTGGGTTTTGGGGGTTTTCGTATTAATGCCATTGAACAGCACAGCTTAACGATGGTATTCCCCATCTGATAATTTCCGTAGGTTCATTATCTTCACTAAGGATATTAACCTCACTGAGAGAGCAGTTTACATTTAGAGCCCTGATCTTTATGGGGTTGTGGCAGCTGGCAAAGGGCAGCCCAATTAGTGCGATGCATTGATTCCATGGAGGAGAAGTGACATTGACATGATGGATCAATGGAGCTGCTCTTTGCTCTCTGCTCTCTATACTGTTCCTCCAGCCAACTCGATTTGTCAGGGCCGTGCACACGTTTTGGGGGGCAGGGGCTCCTGCTGGCCACTTAAGCCCTACATTATATAGCTCTACAAGCTCACAACGTGCCGCTATGGGACACATTGTGAGCTTGTAGATCTTTTTTGCAATGTTTGGAAATGGAGAAAACTATTATTTATTTATTTATTTTATTTTGTTTATTTTAAATCTCGCCTAATGTAACATGCACAAAATAGGGACACCATTGAAAGTGGTTCAATTGATATGCTGGCATTTTTTGTAATACAACATTTCCCTCTTTGTATTTGATACCATTTCACATTTCAATACAATAATAATAATAATGATAACAGTAATGATTTCTTTTTTTTACTCAATACCATCTGTGCACGTGCCTGAGGTTTGCTTTAATTTCCATAACAGTGCAAACAGGGAAAAATTTCAACTCAGCACTCTCTCTCTCCCCCCATGGGATATGGGTGGATGGGTCTTTATCTCTTATTTCTCTAATTCTTCCTGCATGATAGACAAAAGAGTGACAGTGCATTGACTGTGTTCAGGGAAACATCTTGGTACAGATTAAAATAACTAATAAAGCCTAATTTATGCTCCATCGCACAACATTTCATGCCTTAAATAGCTGACCTACAAACTCACAAAGCTTCAAATCTGCGACACGTTGTGAGCTTGTAGGTCAGCTATTTTCGATGTGTGTGTGATTGATTGACTGAATACTTTATTAACAATTTACAAAAAAAAGTACAGAAGTGTGACAGCTACACCATTGTGCAATCGGGCTTAAATGGGTAGTTCATCCCCCAAAAATTATTTATATCAAGTATACTCACCCCATGAAGCCTTGAGATTTATTTTTGTCGTATTCCTGATCCAATATTCCAAAATTTCCATGGAAGTAAATAAGACCAATACTATATTTAAAACTATCACTTATAAGCAGGACAGTAGAATCCTCCCTGGATTACGCTAGCCTGGTAAACCCTCCCCGGTCGCAGAATTCAATTTCATTTTCGTTCAAATCAAATGAAATGCAATTTCCGTGGTTTACCAAGGCTAGGATTACACTGTGAGAGCTGTTGAAAAAAAAACAAAAAATTCATGGGGTGAGTAATAGGCTCTGTGCACAGCAGCCATATTGGAAAGAAATGGGACTTCTTCTTTACTTCCTTCACAGGTGTTACCAATTATACTAATGAAGGCTCTGTTTAGTGTAGCACAGTGGTTCTCAAACCTTTTAATTTCAAGGACCCCCATAACTCTGAGAGTGTACAAATGGAACCAAATGGACCCGTTAACAGGTCCATTTAGTTTCATTTGTACACAGTATTTGTAAGCCCCTCAAGGAACCATGAGTGTCCCTGAACCCCGATTTGTCTGTCATCTGCAATGTTGTTGTGGAAATTAAAGCAAACCTCTCAGGCACATGCACAGATGGTATTGAGCCAACATGCACAATATCAGCACCCTGACTCTTATCTGTTTCACCAGAATGGAACAGAGCCTGCATTAGTATCATTGGTAACACCTGTGAAGGAAGTAAGGAAGAGGCCCAATTTATTTCCAATATGGCCACTGTGCATAGAGCCTATTGATAGAATTTCTTCTTCCTTTTTTTGTTATTTTTTTTGGGGTGAACTACCCCATTAAGTCTCCCTGGATGAGACTGTCAGCTGAATGATGCCATGTGTCATAGTAACATGTGCATGTTGCCTGAGGGCTCTTTTCAGCGACTGCGTAGCATATAGCTTTGCAGAGCAGACAGATGCACCGCTACTCTGTCAACTCAATCCTCTCAAATTGCTCATTACCATGCTCCACTGCAGATTCATTCATCAGCCTACTAACACACACACACACACACACGTGTGCAATTTTTGCTGTAACATACAAGCTTATTTCCTAGTATCCTAGTAACCTATTACATTTAGCAAAACATAGTATGTATAAATTAACATCATAAAAACACTTCATATGAAAAATAAAAATGTCATGAGTGGCAGCTCTATCCTAAATATCTGTATAAACTATTGATACTACATTCATACCATAGCCTTAACATGTAA